>NC_063044.1:27841925-27966925 GCF_018812025.1 Megalobrama amblycephala
CATCCATTCGTTTGTCTGCCCATCTATCTATCTGTCCTTCTGTCCATCTATCCGTCCGTCTGTCCATCTATGTGTCTGTCCATCCTTCCAAATATCTATCTATCTATCTATCTGTCCGTCCGTCCGTCCATCTATTCATCCATCCATCCGTCTGTCCATCCATCTGTACGTACATCCATCCATCCATCCATCCATCCATCCATCCATCCCTATATCCATCCATCCATCCATCTGTCTGTCTGTCCGTCCGTCCATCCATCCATTCGTTTGTCTGCCCATCTATCTATCTGTCCTTCCGTCCATCTATCCGTCCGTCTGTCCATCTATGTGTCTGTCCATCCTTCCAAATATCTATCTATCTATCTATCTATCTATCTATCTATCTATCTATCTATCTATCTATCTATCTATCTATCTATCTATCTATCTATCTATCTATCTATCTATCTATCTATCTATCTGTCCGTCCGTTTTTCTGATAGTCTGTATTGCCTTCAAAACCTGCAAACTTTAAGCTTAAAAACTACTTTAACCTCTAAACTACCTCAAACTGAAAACCTTCAAACTTCAAGCTTTTAAAACTTTCTGATCAAATATTAAAATGTAAAAAGACACACTTTTAAACCAAAACACAAATGACAAAACAACAGTTACTGTTCGAAATGAAGACAAAAAGTATTGTGACCTTTTGTGCCAGTGTTGTTGCTGTTTACTAAAATTAAAACCTTTATTTCAATTAACTATTTTTTTTAAAGCTGAAATTAAAATACAAATATTACGTGAAATAACTTCAAATGAAAACAGAAATGGCAGACTAACTGAAATAAGTTAAAGTACTGATATAAAACAAGAAATAAAAAACTAATAAAAATGACAAAAGCACATAAAATTATTCAAACAAACTAAAATGAAAATAAAAAATATAAGCGAAATCAAAATATAAATACTATATAAATAATACTTGTTTGTTTGTTATCAAATGTTAGTTGAACATATGAGGAACTACTATCATGACACCTGTGTGAACTTGAGGAGAACTGACTTCATATATCAACTCAAGACCAGTTGTTTAAAATAATTTAAAGACATGTTCTTTGTGTGTTCAGGAGTAGCACTGCAGCGCAGCTCTGTATTGCACTGCAGGAACATTGCACAGTTGAGACACATGCAATGCAACTACAATGCACTACAGCCCTGTCCAAGACTAAACACACACCACAAAACTGGCAGCGAAACGAATGTGACTCTCAATGATTCCTAACCGAAGTATGTGATTAAATGCAAACGCACATCTACCTTGTCTAAAGTGTTGGTGGTGCAGTGTGGGCCGAGGTTGAGGCTGTCTCTGAACAGACCGCTGGCTTTCTCGCAGTAGCTCAGGCTGAGCTGGTAGTTCTCAGGTTTGGCCAGCAGGGAGCGCACCGCTTTAAAAGTGTTCAGACAGGCTTTGGGCAGTGGACTCCTGCAACACAAACAGGATGTGTTTAGCACAGGCCGAACTAAAAAAAAATAAACCCACACAAAAACACACATCAAATGAAGCGTTGCTCCTGGGCGGTCAGTGGAAAAATAAATAGGCCTATATCAACAAAAACTGATTTGCCAGGAAAACCACTCTGATGAGAACTCATGCAATCTTTTGTCAACCAATTTGATCTTTATTTACTTGTGGTAATAATATGTTTTGAAAGTAAATATAACCTGAGAATGGAATTAGGTGGTGTATCAAACACAGCTACTTAATAAAGTGTTCCAGTAACACAAGTTTCCTGTGTCAAATGTCACTCACTCAGCAGACTGAAGGCTGCGGGGCAAGTGTTCCACCGCTGGGTACAATCTCTCTGCTGCCACATCATCGCCCTGGAGCCAATTAATTATCACCACGGCCACTGACGACCACCATTTGGAGTGAGGGTCACAGCCTGGAGGTCAAGGACACAATGGTGATCACACACACACACACACATATACATACACAAAGTATCCTTCATTCACCCTGAATAACATCTGCTTCAAAGAAAACATGCTGAGATGAATGCAGTTTGATGTGAAATGTGCTGACCTGAACGGAAAGCGACAACGCAACTTTATACGAGTTGTACATGCAGAGCCCAGTAGTGGCAATGACAGAACATCACAGAATTTACCACATTTTGGTGCTGATGTGTGAATGGTCTCTTACTGGTGAAAAGCCAGACAGCCATTGCTTGTGTGAACAGTCTTTACCGGTAAAGTCATTCTGGTAATTTTATGGTAATTTACAGGGATTGCTGTGTGAAAGGGGCTACTGATAACATGATCCAGGAGTCCCCAAAACAACAGTTCAGGGGTCAAAGCAGAAGTTAATGGAATCTAAAGTGAAGCTGACCTGTGACGGTGGCCATGTTTGATCCGATGGCGAAGGACTGTGTCGTGGCTCCTGCTGCGTCTGAGGCGCTGGTGAGTAACTGCAGGTATTCCAGAGCGTCTGAGTATTCCCTGTCAAAACAAACACACAACTCAAATTCACACACAAATCACAATATAAAGTGATAAGGCTGATTCAAAAGTGTATGGGGCACCAAATTAAAAATTAAGTGTCACCAAATCCTCAATTTTGTTATATTTAGCAACCAATGCTGCCAGGTGTTTCCACAGTTATCCCAAAAGAAAAGGTTTGCAAGCAGATCTTACAGCTGCACTTGGTTAACACCACCTGAGGCATCGCTAATATACATAAATATAAGAATCAAATAGAGTGCATTAGTGACCGTCCACTTTTTCAGCGGCCTTGGTTTTGGAAGTATTAATTTTTCCCATATGGATTTAAAAAAAAAATATTTGTTAAAACTTTATAAGCCATGAACCACACCAACCAGCTATGTTGTGAATCACAACATTACAAACTTTGATTTAAAGCAAAAAAGACACACAACAACACAAAAATATGCACATATATGCAAATTTAAGCTATCTGAGCATAGGGAGACAGTGCTTCATGGGACTGGGCAGCGAAAAGAGTTCTTTTGGCACAACTGACCCTTCGCCGGGAGTTTGATTGACAGGCGATCTAACCGATCATAACGCAGAATCTGCCATTTTGTCCGACAAAGCAGTCAGGGCAGAGTTGGTAGATTAACATCGGTGGACTTGAACTTGAAAAATGGTGTGTACTGACGTCTTTCCGCGTTTTAAACAACATTCATTCTCATGTTCATTCATGTTTATTTAATGCTTTAAATTAACTAATAAGAAGAGATGATCCGTTCACGAGCCGCTTGAGCTGAGGAGCTACAGCAATCTGTCACGACACATTAAAGAGCCACAAAACGTGTTTTATTGTTCGATTTTCTTTAAAAGAATTACAGTTTGAAAGCTGGGAATTTGTTTCATATCAAAAGTAACCTGCTCTGTCTTGTCTGTCGACGTGTTGTCAGTGTCCTCTTTGCTCCGCGATGTATTTTTCACTGTGTGTGGTGTAACAGCGCCATGGCTTGTCGGACAAAGCAACAGAAATAAGGGGGGCGGTCTTTGCGAAGGGTCAATATGCTTGTCGCAACTCTGATTGGTTGAGATTCTTTGCAGAATCATGGGTAATGTAGTTTGTAAATCACGAAATCCACAATTAAAAAAGTTAAAATCACTGATCTATATAGAGCATTTGTATAAACGTTGCTCATAAAAAAACAATTTTTCAGAGTTATTAAAGTGAGCAGGTGCAGGACGCAATATTTTGGTCTTATTTTCAGCATAAAGCATTTGGATTTATTTCGGTTTATTGTGAGGCTTGTTCTTGTTCACGGTTTTTCTAGCAAGATCTGGCAACACAAATGAGTCAAGGCTCATACCACTTTCCTTGTGATTTCTTGTACCGCACACATAGAGAAGAGAGAAACATCCCTGATGCATGTTAAAATACATCATTAACAACTAGTTGTTCAGTTCGGTTTCGTACACACTTGTGCAGAAATGCGGTTGTCAGTACCTGTATTTTTCGGGAGTTAATTTGGTTGTAGAATGCGGTTGTCACTTCTATAAATTGCTGCACTATGCGTGTATAGAACAGGATTAAGCACTAAAAGGTGAACTGACAACCAAATTTAGCTGCAGTATGTACGTGGCCAAACAATACAGTGTGAACAAGATCCAGTGGGAGCAGGAAAGGGGGGAGCAATCGGACCAGGCTGTGTGAAAGCACCCTTACATGCTTTAAGTGAAACCAGACATCAGATAAGTATTATAAATGCACAGTGCAGCGCTATTCCCAATAGAGATTTGTGTAAACTACCACTAAGAATGACACTCACCCGTCCCCATCAGTGAGGGTCTTGTCTCCTCGAGGCTGTGCCACACAGTAGAGGGCTTTTTCCAACAGATGCTCCCGGAACGCCTGCGTCACCTGAGCCAGTGGGTCAACTACAGACAAATGCAAAAACACACAAGAGTGAGTCTGGGGAATCATTATCATGAGCACGAACACAAACTTTCACATACTAAAGCCTGGTTTTCTCTGTATAGTGCTGACCTGAGTTTCCTGCCTGGCTGTAGATGCTCTCTTTAGGGGTGCTGCGTATGGACCAGTCCTCATCCACAAAGAAACGATGACCCAGAGGGTGACACAACCACTGCATGGCAGGAGGGACGCTGCCGCTTGGTGAGAGACAAGCCTGCCGAGCGCTGCTCAAGAACACTCTCTGCAGAAACACAGAGACAGAAATATCATATCTGCACTTACCACATGCAGCACAGAAACTAAATATGGATACATTATCAATACAAGAGTAAAAGAATAAAACTGTACTGGATGAAAAGAGAGACTCTAACGCTGTTCCAAAACCTAGTGAGCGCCCTACGAAGGCAGCATTTTAAGCGCCACATGAACACTGCTGTTTCCAAGTATGGTAGCACTGCAAGTATCCTTGGCATAAAAACCAATCCCAGAATGCACTACAACTAGCTAAAATAAATCCAAGAATAGGTGAGTGAAGTGTCTTTAAATATAATTCATTCAATCCTTGCTATTAATGATAAAAAAAATACAACAAATTACAAATGGACCATTTAACCCAATGTAAATTGGGTAAGTGTATGTGTGCTGTGTATTTTTGTGTTTGTTTATAGAGTATCACACCGTTAGAAATTTCTGTAATACAGACCCAGGTATGCTTAGCATATTCTATGGAAGCCCATTCCTGCCACATAACTATGACATTATTTTGACTTTTTACATCATCTTAATGTGAGATGACATTCATGTGAGATGAAAAGTTGAAATTATGACATACCAAGTCATAATTATGACATCAATATTGACGTCAAAAATATGTCAAAATTGACACACATATTAAAAAGTCAAAATAATGACAAAAAAAAGTCATGATAATGAGATAAAAAGTCAAAATTGACTTATGACACATTTATGACCTAGTATGTCAATTTCAAATTTTAATGTCATAATTTAGACTGTCAATTATGATTTTTTTTCTTATGTGCCGGAAATTGTCTTCCATAGTATTCGTACAGCCAAGCACTTCGTCTTTCATAGTAAACTCTATTTGATAATGTGCACAAAACCTGGCACTCGACACATGGGGACGAGAACGTTTCATCCTTATCCAGTGTTGGCGCCATTTCTCTCCAGATGTTATGAGTGATAAAAATCGGGTTGCATGCTAAGTGTATGCGCATACTATGCTGATGATAAAATTTACGTCATGCACACTGCGCTTAACCTAGCGTACAAAAAAAAAAAAAATGACCAAGCATTTCAAATGAGTCACTTTTGAGTTTACATCTTAGTTGCATGTGGTAGACTGCAGTGCAGCTCACTAGATATTGGAACAGGGCATGTGAGTGTGAACTTGTGTGTACTAACAGTAGTGAAGTGAAGCAGACGGGGTAGGCTGGTTTTAACCCGTAGGGCTGCAGACACATAGATTTCTGCCAGTGTGGCAACAGGGAGACAGTCTCCTGCACACTCAGCCAGGTTAAGAGCGCTCAGTGCCATGTGGATGGCAGAGAGGTGGCTTCCTCCGAGCTTACCTGCACACACAGATCAACATCATGAGCAAATACGATTAATGGCTAGAAGACTTGGTACAAGAAATGCTTGGTTATGCCGATCAAATGCGTATGTGAAACTAAAACCATTAAAAAATCTTTCACGTCTTCTTGCGCTTGAACGGACAAATTCACACAAAATGATGTCAAAATGCCCATATAGGCAAGTATCCTTGTGAAACGTCTTAAGTGAACGTAAACAGTTAGAAAAGAAAACTTGCGTGTAACAGCATGTTGGATACATGTAGCTCTTAAAGTGACAGCAGCCTAATAAACCTACTGCTGTCTTTGTCCTCAATGTTCATCTAACAACAAATGACAAAGAGAAAATCACTCACTGATCTTGACTGGTTTAGCCCTGCTGGGGCAACACTAAATATTCACTGTGCTATTAAATTAAAAATAAATTATGATAGAGCAATAATATGAACAGTGAAATTAACCAACAGACATAATTAGGCATGAAAACAGCTGAAGGAAATGTCTATTTGCTAAGCCAACTAATTTAATTCATGTTCTTTTGTTTTTTCTGCCCAATATTTTTAAAAATTACAAATGAAATGAATACAGTTATCAGTACTCTGTATCGGCAAGTACTAAAAATGAAAAGTATCGGTATTAAAGTATTTAAGTATTAAAGTAAAGTTTACCTGATTCCTCTATAAGCTAAAGCGCCTTACCGGTCATGTGGAGTTGGTGTAGACGGTGGTAGACCAAAGCGGCATCACGGCAGCTCTTGCGGGCATCTTCCTGTAGGGGGCGGTTGGAACGAAGGGCTCCAGCACGGCTGGCTAGCCAGCGGCCTACCCAGAGTCTCTGCAGACACAGACGCAGGGCGGACCACAGCACAGCACAGGTCAGGTCCAGCTGCGACGTGGGTAGAGGTCGACCAAGAGCTTTGAGACACGTCCAGAGGTTCTGAGATGCCTGAGCAAAGTCTCCCTGCAGAAATACATAAAGAATATTAAAGAAACAGAAGCATAGAAGTGGATATGGTGAACTTGGACTCTCAGATCAAATGCAGATGAGCACAAGAGTTTATTTTTTTATACCCTGGCTAGATCCAGGTCAGCCTGCTTGCGGTGTCTCCAGAAGAGGACAGATGATTCTGAGTGAGGTCTGGTCACAGGTTCTCCATACACGAGCAGTCGGATCAAAACTCCAGCAACCAGAACACCGTTTAACAGCCACACCAGAAGAGTGGGCAACATCCAATCCATCCAACCCCAAGACTCAGCTACACACATCAAAACAAGATTGCAGAGTCCACATTTAGATTAGGTGGAATGCTGTTCTAAACATACTGTGTCTCTAATGAGCTAAAGGCCCAGATATACTTCAAGTGAAATTGAAGAACAAACTGGTGTAATGTCAGTCCAAACAAAATCAGGCCAAAACGAAATTCATTTGGAGTATTTTCTGGAGTTCGAAAAAGCTTGCTAAAATGAACTCTCCAGAAAAAGTTCACTCCAGCTGCTGAACGCCTTCATTTGTCAATGGCGATTACATAATAGGTGGGTGTGGCTCAGAGGCCCCGCCTTCTTTGACGTGGGAAATCTTTACCAGATCATTTTTCTTCTGTTCAGTCCATCGAGGTCAGATGTGAGTAAAAACATGAAGACGCTGGAGAGCTGCTTTATAGTAGAAACTTGTTTTAAACCAATCTATTGTATAAAGTGCTATATAAATAAACGTGACGTGACTGGAGTGCTGAATTGCAAACATATCCACATGGCTATGATATGACGCTTCTTCACTTCTATTTTCTCAGCGCTGTCATTTTGTTGGGTGTTAACTTTGTTATTGAGAGGAAAGTGCGCAGCACATATATACATATTCATCTAAAATTCTTTTATCCCTAAGCCAAGACTGAAAAAGAACTTTGCTGAGAGTATATCGGAGGCTTAAAGGTGTGAGTATTAGCACCTGTTTCCTGCATTGCCAGCATACTCCTTCCTGTGTGTCCAGAGACAGACGCCCCAGAGCTACTCCAGCCGCCACACAGCAGAGAAGCCAACGGGTTAAAGGACAAGAAGAGCATGGTGAAGGCACACAGAGCCATGCGAGAGCGATCCAGCATTCCTCCAGCCCTCTCCACCACAGGCTACATGAGAGAACAGGAAACAGAGATGGTGTTAGATTGTGATACGCTAATTCTTCCAGGTTCTTGACCTCAAGCAACTGAATTATCCGTTACATGCTAACACATTCAATTACTTCATGACCAAAGCCAATTCATTAAAGGCATGACAGGAGCTGTAGATCATCTGAGTTTCTGTTACCTTGCTGTCTTCTACCATTGGGCTGTCCGGCTCCGAGTCGCTGCCGTGGTGGGAGTAGGCGCCGCTGGATTGAGGCGAGCCGACATCTGATGCTGGAGGGGTGGGGATTTCTGGTTTCACGTCCACCTCCATGGTCACAAGGTCCTTCAGAGACTCTGAGGAGGCAAAGCGACAGGTCAATGCAAAGACAACCACACTCTCCTAGTGAAAAAGAAGTGCACTTAATTGTATTTGAATGTGCACTTGTAGTGTACTTCAAATCTTAAAATAATATTTAAAAAAAAAAAAAAAAAAAACTGTACTTGCAGATAATATAATATTAATGAAATAAAAGGCCATTTAAGTGTGCTAGTGTACTTCTTTATCACAAGGTTCTTAACAAAAATATTCTTAATATTCTTGATCTTTAACATTCTTGATATCTTAACATTAGCCAATAGTGTTGTTTCAGAGGTGGAGCAATTCATCAGGTATCTTAAGAATGTAAAAAGGGTTCATTTCATGTTGACTTTGAAGGTACTCTGGGTGAGCTTACTGTTCTTCTGGATGGACATTTTGAGTGCCATGTTCTCCTGCTTTAGTTTTTGGTTGGACTGCTGAAGGTAGCGAATGTAGTCAATGGCTTTCCTCAACACTGCTGACTTATTGAGCTGCATAAGAGAGTAGATTCATCTTAGAATGATAGCAAAGGCATCTTCCAGGTAAGATAAGAGCTACAAAATCTAGTTTGGTTAGCTCATACCATCTGGTGAAAATGAATTTCAAGGATCACTACCATGAGCACAGTTTCTCTTGGTGACAAAATAACCAGATTTTGACAGACAATGACCCCACCTTAGCTTCCGTCCCAGCCACCAGGTCTTTGAGCTCAATAATCTTGTCGTTGATGGAGGAGCGGTAGCGTTTTTCAATGGCGTTATGGGCGGTGCGTTTCTCGCCCTTATGTGGCTGTCCGCCTGGTTTCCCGCTGATGGCGATGCGATTGATGGGCAGTTTCTCTGTGTCCACCATCAGTGGAACGGTGGTCAGGATGGTGCCTCCACTCATCAGCGCCTGAGACGAGAGATTGCCAGGTCAGAAATGCCTTAGGTATTTGGAAAATGGCAAATGTAAATTTCAATGTGAGAGACTTTTAAACAAAAAATAAATAAATAAGAATTTAAGTATTTAACTTTGGCAAAGTTTCTTGAACGCTGATGTATAGCACTAATTTGATTGGCCAGTTTACACCAAAAACAAAATAATTTGAAGCGAATCTGCGACTTTTCAAACTTTGTTTGCCGAAAATGTCTCAAATTTCAATGGGAATCTTGACATATTTGTTGAAAAATTCAAGGGAACATTTAAAAAAAACCATTTGGGTTGCAATGAAAATGTATCAAATAATGTGTTTTTTCTTAATAAAGGGATACAAGGAGACATTTACAAGCAAAATTATTTAATTTATAAGAATACAAAAAGTAGTTGTCTTAATTTCTACAACCAACTGTATTTAATAATTATGTAATTAAACTGTAATAAACAGATTATTGTGCTGATACTAGTAAAATCTATGCATTAAATAATATGTTCCAAAATGTTCTTAGTCTTTCATTACTGTGACACTTTACTTTGAAGTAAATTACAGTTTACTATACTTTTAATTATAAACAGTTCTGAAGTAAGTCAGGACTCTTTAATTTGAAATGTCTGTGCTTTACTATTTTATGCAATCTTACAACCATCTATAACATATTACAATATAAACACCATAAAGTCAACAGTAGATCATAAGCAACTGCTTGGCATAAAGGTGCCATAATTTAATGATTACGAACCACAAGTCTGTAGAACACACAACGTTTTTACTTCGAAACGTGAAGTTATATCTCGATTCCCATTTTTTCATACCCAAATTTAAGATATTTAAGAACCCTTTTTTACGCACACACATGCTACTAAACACATTTGACAGTTGGCACACATCTATTTTTAGTGAAGCGCTGGCACTGTCGCACTCTTGTTGCGAACAGGTTGTGGGACTTTGTGTACCTGCAGTGAGGTGTTCTGGACTGGGGCAGTGGATGTAGCCAGCGACGTGATGCAGGGTGTCGCTACTGTTGTTACCATAGATACATCAGGCTTCAGAGTTGTGAGCAAGAGAGAGTCTGCCTTAATGAACTGCGGCTGCAACAAAACCTGCCAAACACACAAAGAACACTCAGCTCACACAATAAAATATATAAAATGTAAATTATTGGGGATGTGGGCATTGGTGGGTCCGTAAAAACACTTACAGGAACCTGCTGAACCTGAGGGGAGATTGTCTGTGTGGGTGGGCTGGAGGAGGTGGTCAGGATTGGTGAAGTCGAGAGGCTATGCACCTGGGCTTGAATGGCCATTGGCTGAACATTCTGTGGGGAGGCGGGGAGATTCGGGATTGGCTGAGGAGAGCTCTGCTGAGTGACAGCTGCAAGAGCAAATGAGATCATGAGAGGAAAGAAATGGCAAGAAGTCACACTATAAGGGGATGTTTACACGACAGCATTTTCAACTAAAAACACACAACTTTATGCGTTTGGGCTGTTCATTTACACAACAACTGTGTTTTGGGGGCCTGAAAATGCAAACTTTTGAAAACGGGTTTCAAAGTGCAAGTTTTGTTATCGTCTCGGTGTAAACCACAAAAACGCAAATTTGTGAAGACGCCGACATCATGCTCATTATGTGTTCAGTCTATAGACCTTATGTAGCTCCGCCCCTTTTCAGCGCTGCGCTCGTTGTCTTTTGACTTCCGGTTTGTATTTCCACTGCGATCTTATGTATTTATGAATGAACTGCTCATTTTAAAATCTTCCCGGTCTATTGACATTTGTTAAGACATCTGCTTTAAACATTACAATGCTCATGATAACTTTCATTAACTCTATAACAGGTAAATCCACTTCACCAGCTAATTATTCTTCAACAGCGATGCCATAGAAATATACAGAGCTACCACAAAAACGGAAGTTCAAAGACAATATTCTAAAGATGGCGGCACTCTTGTTTCTCTGGAAAATAAGGTCTATAGACGTGTAGTGTTTCTTTACAAAGTGACATCGCCATCTACTGGCCTGGCATGAATAATACAGTGTTTTTAGTCGTTTTCACTGATCCGAGTAAATGGAGATCGTTTTGACAACGTTGACGTCTGTATGCGAAAAACACAAAGGAAAAACGTTTCCGTTTTTAGTACATCATTGTTGTGTAAACGTACCTTAAAACTTTTAAAACTAAAGAAATCATAACCACCCTTTGCCACTTGAGGCAATATTTCCACTGTTTGAAATCTGTGGAAATGTGAACATGCTGTCATTCAAGAAGAGGTTTAGATTCACAGTCACACCACTCTTCACCAAACGCCGTTACTGACCAGTCCTGACTTACTAATTGATACAAGTTTCTCAAATAAGCTTTAGCTCCTTTATTATGTATGTCTATGCAGGATCTGCGTGTATGGAGAGTTTTAATCTGAATTTTATCAAAATAAAATATACAGTAATATGTTGTTGCAAGGTTACTTATAATAGTGGAACAAGGTAACCACACAATTTTTTTCTTTTGAATAAATCTTGAGAAGTTCATGTTCTGGATTACATAATAGTCCATTTTATTTAAATGTGTCCTTGTTACAGTGTAAATATACATTTAAATACTGAGTAATAATAATTAACTACATGTACTTACTATAGGGTTAAGATTAGGGTTAGTAGCATGTAATAATACACAAAGTAATTATTATAGTAAGTACATGTAACGTGTAAAAAGGACACTGTAAAAATAAAGTGTTACTCAGAATTTTCATACCAGTACAGTATCCGCATTTAAACCGGTATTACTGGCATTACAGTAACTGTCCTATGCACACCCATGTAAATAACTTTTACATATATTTGTATACATTATATAATCTGTATTTTTGTATATCTATTTTTTTTTACATTCTGTATCATGGATTTATGTTAAAGAGTTAGTGACAGCTTGCTTATATGTGGTTCAGAAACCCTTGGATTTCATCAAAAATATCTTAATTTGTGTTCTGAAGATGAAGTGGTTTAGGACGACATGAAGGTGAGTAATTAATGACAGAAATTTCATTTTTTGGGTGAACTAACCCTTTAAGTACTAGAATTCCTTGTGTGCTTGAATTAATAAAACTGATAATAACAGTAAAGGGGCAGGCAGATGGTCACTTACTATAACGCTAGAAATACATAACTCAATTCACCCGAACTGAACTTTGATCTACGCTAGTGTGATGCTGTATTCTCTCTTTGACCCGGTGGAGACATTACCACTCAAGCGCCGCAACGATAAGCAGAATGAAACAAAATAATAAAACCATAAGCAAAGAAAGAATGTGGGCTGGGCTTCTTTACACATGAACACAAAGTACGATAAAAGGTCACTAGGCCTCCAGGACTGACAACAGTGACTTCCTTCTGCACCTTGAACTCAAATTGCCTTTTTATTACAAATCACAGCTACCTGAAGGGAACTGCTGACATGATGTGACTGATCAAAGGTGATGCATTTTTACAGTGGTGGCAGTCATGATCATGTGCGTTACTCATGAACAACATGTGAATAATAATTTACACAAAAGATTACATAACCTCAAAACACTTTTAGTAAGTTTTCTTAGAATCATGACACACTTTCAAAAATCTGATTCAACCTTTAAATCAAATATGTAAGGACTGAACGGATTTAAAAGCCAGTATAAACACGATGAAATCACTGTAAAACTATGATAACAGTAGGACAAATGCTTAGCTCAAGCAGATTCAACCACCATTGCCTTTTCTTTTACATAGTTTATCAGGACTAACTTAATTTGAAAGTTTCATTATCATTTTGTTCATCAATATTACAGTAGCTAGGAATCAGATACCACACAAATGAAGCTGGTATAGTCCAACTGAAGGCAAAACAAAATGTCAGTTTGATCAAATGTTTTGAGTAAGTGACCCAAAATGCCCATGTAACACATGCTACCTTTCAAAGGTTTGGAGACAAAAATTGAAAGAAATTAGTTCTTTTATTCAGCAAGGATGCATTAAATTGATCATTAAACTGACTAGTTACAAAAAAATAAATAATAATTCTGAATAAATGCTGTTCTTTTGAACTTTCAAAAAATGTATCATATTTTCCACATAAATATGACGCACCACAACTGTTTTCAACATTGATAATAATGTTTCTTGATCATCAAATCATCATATTAGAATGAGTTCTGAAGGATCATGTGACACTGAAGACTGGAGTAATGATGCTGAAAATACAGCTTTGATCAAACTAATAAATTACATTTTAAAATGTATTCAAATATAAAATTTAAAAAAAAAAATTAACTATTTAACAATATTGTTTTTACTGTATTGCTGATCAAATAAACGCATCCTTGGTGAACAGGTGAAAGACTTTTCAAAAACATAAAAATGTCACAGACTCCAAAAATGTAAGTTGAAAAAAAAAAAAAAAGAAAGACAGAAATCAGGAGAGCTTTTTCTTATATTTCACAGCAAATGTAACATGTAAATGTAATACATGTTTGTTACTGTCATTTTACTTTTTATTATTTGTGACCTGATCCAGCAAAATGAGTCACAGTGACCCAAATTTCAAAAATGAGATTTTGGTATCAATGGAAAGATGAGACAATAAGCTTTAAAATGATATCCTAGTCAAAGTCATACCTTGAATGGTTTTAAAGATATACCCATTTTAATTATGGTCGTCTGCCCTCTTTTTCAAATTGAAAACCTGAGAAAATCGCTTTTAAAGTTTTTTGCCCGTTTTTTTTGTTGATATCTTTCAAAATCCATTGCATTTAAAGGGATAAACTATTTATTTTACAGCTTAATTTGACCAAAGACATTTTTATGTATATATAAATGCTATTAAACCAGGCTGAAGCTCAAATTATTTTAAAGTATTTATTTGAATTAACCCTTTAAGACCTGAAGGCTTTTTTAGAGTTCTTTTTTTTTTTCTTTTTTTTTCCTGAGCGACACACACAAAAGTAAAGACTCATAACTCCAAAACTCTAGCAAGGAGAGTCAAAAGGTAGGTATCATTTGATAGAAAACATTTTAAATTTTAAGAAAATATAAATTACATTACATTTGGACATTTTCTTGCCGAGAAACAGCTGATAAAAGACAAAATATATATATAATTTTTTAAAAATAATTTTTCTTTTTTTATTTGACATGGAATAACTCAGGAACACAATAAGATCGCTAAAAAATTCTTTTTTTGGTGATGCTCTCCAATATGTGAGCTGCATCTGGTTCAAATTTCGTGGTGATATTATAAAGAATAGTTTGAAAAATTGTTGTTCATTTTTTCCGCAGCCAGGTGGCGCCAACGGGCGGTAAACTACGGTTTAGAGGTGCTTCTCAGCACTCGTTAGGAGTTTTTCAAAATGGTTAGATGCATTAAAAAGATGAGACTCTAAGCTTTAAAATGATATCTATTTTGTGTTATTCCACGTTGGAAAACGAACATGGATGGGTCCGGGAACATTGGATACACACTGCATCCCGGAGAGATTAGACACATGTTTTTAGCCAAGTATGTTAAATCATTTCGTGAGTAATATCTTGTGATCAACGCAATATATTATATTGATTTCGGATTCATTGTAATCTTGAGAATCTGCTTTAAATATTGATGTGCGATTTTTATGATCTGTGCATTTTTCATGAAGTTATGAGCACGTGAAATGCATACTTGTATTCAGTTAGCTGCTGTGCTACTTTTGTTGTAAACGCATATTTCTCAGACTCATTAGAGGGTGAAAACAACGCAACAGAAGCATGTTGGAGGCTTGATATTAAAGTTTAAAGTCTTTGGTTTTGTATGCAAAAATAAATTTTTGTGCTACCTATATGGATTCAATTTTTATTGGCTTTTAAAGAGAGACACGCAAATGGGAGTTTTATTTTATAAGGCGCGCTAGTCTGACAGGAGGATGGCTGGACCGATCGCGTGCCTGTCAGTCGAAACGGAGCTTCCCATTGTAAAAAATCAGCGTTTAGGTCAGTGTTTTTACATTTCTAAGCTTTTTGATTGGTTCTATACAACGTGTAACACCATATTTGTAGAGCAGAGATAATGCCGTTTCAGGGGATACCGGGAAATGCTCATAAGTGACGAGAGGAGTTGAGAAGTTCATTTACAGCTAATTTAGTAAAACCATGTCAAATTTAATAGCCATTTAAATACCTTTACTCGATTATCTGGACTACGAAACTTTGGGAGATTATTTTTGAAAGTCTGTTCTTTGAAATTAGCTTAAAAAAAAAAAAAATCGATTTTTTCATTGTTTTTCCACATTATCGGCCCATATCTTAAAATAGAACGTTGCGACTTCCGACTCATTTCGCCAGATCGGGTCACATTTGGTGCCAATGTTGAATGTTTAGTTATTTGCAAACAATGCCAGTGATTTAAAAGTGATACTTGAAAGAAAAAAAAGATATTTAATATTCACTTTATTGGAAGGCTATTCAGAGCTCTGCTGGTATAAGAAATCATGTAAATCATTTGGATCCAATTATTAGTCACTTTCTCCACGTTGTATCAGATGCTTTAGTTACATCATAGTTACATAGTATTTATAAGCTGTCGTAAAAGAAATTGTGACCAATTAGCTTATCAGATAACTGTGATTTACACTCTTTGAGATGAAGTGTCAACAGATGTAATTGACACAATTATGGTAAGAAAGATTAGGCTGACATGACATGTTTCTGAAGTTATGTTTACTGGTAGCTCAGGCACATCTCTTGCACACGAATGACAGATCTTTCATCTTTGTAGGCCTTATGATTTCAGCGATGCGGAAAATGTGAATGGAATCGCGTAATCCAGTCAGAAAAATGAAATGTACTCTATATGATGTGGAACGTCGCAGAATTTGGCTATTTTTGGGTGTATAAATCAAAAGTAGGGCTGTAGAATGAATCAAATTGCGGTGTGGACTAGTGTCTGTGAATATTAAAGGTCCCGTTCTTCGTGATCCCATGTTTCAAACTTTAGTTAGTGTGTAATGTTGTTGTTAGAGTATAAATAAAATCTGTAAAATGTTAAATCTCAAAGTTCAATGCCAAGCGAGATATTTTATTTAACAGAAGTCGCCTACATCGAACGGCCAGTTTGGACTACATCCCTCTACTTCCTTCTTTAATGACGTCACTAAAACAGTTTTTTGACTAACCTCCGCCCACAGGAATACACAAGAGTTGCGTTTGTAGAGTGTGTTTGTCGCCATGTCGTCGAAACGCTGTTATTTTCATCCCGCAGTCCAATCACCGGGTCTGATTCCGGCTCAAATTGATAGGGTAAAATTAAAGACATGTTTACAATAACACTGAGCGCGTGCATCTCCACGTTATGGTAAGAGGCGTGACTTTTCCGGGCACGGTGCGCTCAGAGCTGTCGAATCACAACACAGGAACCGCTGGCACAATCAGAACTCGTTACGTATTTCTGAAGGAGGGACTTCATAGAACAAGGAAGTCATCAGCCCGTTTTTATGACAGTGGAAACAGTGGTATACAGATAAGTAAATATTGTGAAAAATACTGTTTTTTTTACACGCGAAACATGAACACATGTTATATTGCACACTATAAACACAATCAAGGCTTCAAAAAAACCACGAAAAACGGGACCTTTAAATGGGAAAAAGACTGCTATTGAATCTGAAGTCTGCATGTTCTGTGTGTCTCTGTGTGAATGAGCAGCACAGTTTCGTCTGCTACACACGTACTGAAGCACACGTGAAGCTTGTGGTGTTCTCAGTGTCTGTCTCACTAAATGAGGACATGAACACATGAACTTCATCTCCAGAGCTGCTCTGAGAGACACTTTACCAGCATTACAACATTGCATTTCCTTAAAACTATCATCCTATCATTTACACACAGAAAATCAAAGGTCTTCACGACAACCCGTCAAAATAAAAGTTTGATTTAACTTGATGTACAGAAGAATGCACTTCTCAGAGTAATAATAAAACTTTATTTATTCTTATTTTATTCTGTTTTAATCTTCTATTTTTTTTTTTTCTTCCATGATTAAATATCAGCAAACGAAATGATTTTTTATCAGCAAACTTTTGTTGTGCAGCAAATTGTTTACAAAAAATAATAAAAGGAACTGATAGATTAATTAATGTTTTTCACCACCATTTTTGATAATAAATTGGTATTAAATTATAAATCCAGAAAAATTATAATAGACAAAACTGAATTTCTGAATTAATAAATAAATAAATAAAATAAAACATTCATAGGGCCTTATTATTGTGGAAGTTTTAATAAATTAAATAAATTTAATAATTTATTAGATTAACAATAATGAATGAAACCACTGAAACAGAATTTAGAATGAAAATGAATTTCATAGGGTTCTAACAATTTATTTTTGTTTTTACATCCAATTTAACAATTTACTAAAAGTTTAAGTTTCATTATTTAAATAAATTTATTATAATTATTTTATTTTAAATTATTAAATTAATTACACATGCTTTCTGATTACTAAAATTTAATTTAACTATTAAAACTGAATACAGAAAAATATAAAAATTTCTAACATTTAATTTAACATTACAAAGGAACCCAGAAAAAAAAAAATTGGGGGAAAAAATAAAAGGGATTTTGGGGGAAACTTATATGTTTTTCCTAGGAACCTGCAATTGTCGGCACATATTTCAGAATCATGGAGCTAATAAAACTCACCTGTATAACCGTTTTGGATGGGGTAAGTGACGACAGGCTGCTGCTGCTGCGGTGGTTGGGGTGTCGGTGAGCTGAAGAGAACCTGCTGGGTGGTGCCGAACGCAGTAGGGCTCTTCACAGCCGTGGTAGGTTGGCTCTGGGCCGCCGGGGTGGAAGGGTGGAGGCTGGGAGATGGAGCGGGCTGAGCTTTGGGCTGCGTAGTCTGCAGTGTGGCAGGTTTGGCCGGGGTGGAGGTCACCTGTGCCAGAGGAGACTGCTGGAAAGTGGGAGGGTGGAACACTTTGTCCGGGATGGAGGAGCTGCGGGTGATGGGGGGGCCCAGCAGGGCGTCCAGGTGCGGGCTGCTGCTGAGGATGGAGGAGGTGTTGGTGGGCGTAGAAGAGGTGGGTGGAGGAGAGGAAGGGCTGGAGTGAGGCAGGGCTGAGAGCTCCTGCGTGGGCGCTGCGGGAGCAGGAAATGAAGTGTGATCGAACAGCCCTCCAAACTCCATGTCCTGGTTGTTGATAAGCTGGAGCATATCTGTTAAAAAATGGAAAAAGAGATGGATACAGTGAGCAACAGGGGCATCCTTAGGAGCCCTGCGGTGAATGGACAGAGGGGAATTTTTAGGTATTTGATCATTTTTTGCTGGTGAAAGAAATACAAATGAAAAAGAAACCCAAAATATTAAAAGCTATGGATGAATATTTACTGAGAAATCAACTGATATTTATGGGAGGGAAAATGACTTTAAAAGATGGCTTATTTTTATATATTTTTATTAATTTTTTATTAAACACTAAGATTAGTAGGTCTAAAATTATAAATCTATTGGTTTTAGCTTGTTGCATTATATGCCAATGCTGACAGTTAAAAAATGCTGAGTTTTGCTGTTCTTTTAAATTCTACCCCACCTTAAAATAACATTAAAACTGAGCGTGTATTTCTAACAGGCAAAAATACCGTAAATACATGACATCCAGTCAAACCTACATCATCTTTTGATGTCAAAACTGACTGCATCCACACAAGCAGTGTGCATGTGATAGATTGTGTGCAGAGTATGTAAATCTCATTACAATACTGCTGTTACAACTGCAAATGTGACACTGAATTTATACAACAGTTCAACAAACACAAAGATAATATTAAGTGATGTACATTTTAAACACAGTATTGCCAATCTATTTTGCAAAGAAATAATAGTTAAAAAGAAAACCACAGCAGAACTGCAACACACAGTGGTGTTTCGTGAACAAATCTGCTGCTTTAAATGAATAGGGCGAGTCAATGATTCAATGACTTATTCATAAATACAGCCACTTTCTTCATTACTGAATGAATGACTCGATTGGCCCTATTTTAACGATCTAAGCACATGGCGCAGATGCACTTTGGGCCACTTATGCTAGTGTAACAATGGGAAAAATGGTCGGCGCACGGTCCAAAAGGGTTGTACCTATTCTCTTAATGAGTAATGGGTGTGTTTTGGGCGTAACGTGCAATCAACCAATCAGATTCTCATCTCCCATTCCCTTTAAAAGCCAGTTGTGCTCGCACCACGGTGGATTGCTATTTACATGTCGGAATATAGACACCCTCAACCTGAGTCAGTTTAAATACATGTGTGCATTGCCACGATTGGTCATATAATTAGCCAATTTAATTTGTCATTACTGTAAATATGTAATTCTGATACATGCAATGACTATCCATTATAACATGTAGGCATTTTTATCCTTATGTACACAATAATCAGTGCTTCCCACACATAGACTTTACTTGGGCGGGCCGCCCACGTATAATAACATCCGCCCAAGTATATTCGGAGATTCGGAGACACATTTTTGCTTTTATTATTTTTATCCTTTTATACTTTTATATCCGCGCAAGATAATGAAACCATCTGCGATAGATTAACTAGTCGTTTTGTACCTACTTGTTATGTGTGCGTCAGAACTGTTTACTCCCGCTGACATTCCCACAGGCGCTCCATTTTGCAAAGTCACAAGGGGACGCTGTTGTACGTTCTACAAGCTCACGCAACAGAGCTTCAGACTGCTTCAAAGTGATTCTCAATCAATGAAAAGCACAGATTTATGCCAAGCGATTGCTAATGAACTCAAGTTGATGAATTATTACAATGTCTACTTTATGGCCTTTATATAAAATGTTTTAGACAATTGTAAGAATCTGAAGGATCAGCCTGCAATAGTACAGACATTTCAAAATAAGAGTACCTGTGTATTTCGGGCTTGTTTATGATTAAAAGCTAAGTTTTTTTCTTTTGGGCATTATTGGTATTTTGGTTACACTATAAATTGTATTTAATTTGATTTCCATTTAATTCATAGTAAATTATTGTAGTCTCCCCCACAGAAAGAAAAGACTAAGAACATTATTTGACACATATATTATTCATTTTATAAATTTTACTATTTTACTTTAATTCACAGAGAGAGAATTGTTTGTTTGTCACATGTAGTAGACCATTTTTGTGCTGTGGGTAATAGGAGGATTTTTTACCACCGCAAGTATATTTCAAATCTGTGGGAAGCACTGATAATAATCTTTTACACTGTAATCCTTTTATTTGTAATATTTGGCATGTTTATGTGCTGCTGCGTGGCCCTTTGTGTGTAACAAGCAGAGTGTATGTGCGTTGTGCATCCGCTTATAGGCGCATATTACTAAAGCGCTCTTTAAATAACAAAACAAATATTTTGCCATTGACTTTAGACCAGGTTTTTGTTGGTCAATGGTGCAGTCGTTTTCAGTTACAGAAAAATAGCAACACGCCAACAATGCACCTGAACACACCTCGTTTTCAGACCAGCACGCCCATGAGCGAACAGAAGGGTGCCGAGTACATTTGTTATTTTAACAACTTGGCACTGGACGTGAAAATGATAACTGTGTCAGGCTGAAACTAGCAAAAGATACTTTGCACCACATTGCGCCACGTGTATGATAAAGCCTGATGACTCACTCTTAATGCCACCTACTGGCGGCTTTAGTTTAATATTTCAAAGCATATCTTCATTTTTATCATCATTGCAATACTTCTCTATTAAACTTTTTTTTTTTTTTTTTGAAGCATTATTTTTTTTTTTTTATAAAGGTATTTATAAAGGTAAAAAATTCACTGGGAAATCAATTTAAGGGGGCAAATATGGTCCCTTAATGGAAAAGGTGTGAATGCAGCAATCCGAGTGGTAGAGAGGGGGAACACAGAAGGATGTTAAATGCCTCAGGGGGTACGCCACTCTAAAAAGTTTGGGAACCACTGTCCTATTTGAATCCATTTCAGAGATATGAGAATCTCATTGTGGCTCCATGAGTAAATTGTTAAACTGTACACATTTTCAGTGTCACTTTGCATACAGCTGATTAGGGGAAAAAAAAAAAGTTTTAATTTTCTACAAAGATGTTTCACCTCATTTGTGTTTGCAGTATCTGAATATTTGGCTTGTTATTTTGAGATTCATCTCAAAACGACTGAGGTGTCCAGATGTGAGAACCACAGAGCAGCACACACTCATCAGGTCTGAATCCTGTGACTCTTGCACCCAAACGCACTAAACCATGACAAGTTCAGCTTACGGCTGCCAGGACTTCATTCAGTTGTAGGCTGGAGACGGTGATCTGACTGCAGAGTGACCCATTACAGAGTTTCATCATTCAGTGCAACTCCTCAGAGACACAGAACCATTCAAGATCATCCATCTCACAGCCACCCTCACCACTGAGCCCAGTGAATCAAACACATGCATGAGAGGAAATCATGCCACCTCAAATGTTTAAACGATTAATTATGAAGCTCAAAAACCTGTAGGCTACAAAAACAGTCTTTAATATAAATGACTTGGCGACCATTTATGATGATCATATTATCACATTCATCTAGTTATGCCAGCATAATGACATATTAATGATCCTGAATTATCTTGTATTTAAATAGCCAATTTACTCTTCACACACCCTTAAGGCACAAATGAATTCAACATCTTGAAATGAAAGCAAAAGGTTTTTGTACATTATAGTATTATTATTAAGGACCCTTCTCACAGACTGTGATGACACATTTTAATGTTCATCACCATCATAAATCCTGCAAAGTTTTTTTAATATTTTCATTTAAAAATAATAATAATAATAATTATATATATATATATATATATATATATATATATATATATATATATATATATATATATATATACACACACACACACACACACACACATACACACATTTATAACACTATAGTATTATATAACCTTTTCAACAAATTACAGAACTAGTTAACACTGCTGTGAGGGTGTTTCTAATACAGTGTCTAAAAATGACATCTTTCCCTCTTCTGATTGCCATTATCAATCGTTCTCTATTTTTTAATTAAGGTGTGAGAACATTTTAGCAAAAGGTAACACATTTTAAGCTATTTGAGCAAAAGGTAACACACACACACACACAAAAATACATATATTTAATGAAGTCTCTCATTCACCAGCTATAGAAGTTTACCCAAATGACAACTTCCGCTTCTGAGAAACCCGGAAATGTGAAAAGGGTCAACTGGACAAGTTATTTTTTATTAAATAACATCTGAATCTGAGATTTAAAAAAAATAAATAAATAAATAAAAAAAATAAAAAAGTATTTTACGAACAAATATATAATTTAATATATTGTTCATGTTATTTTCTTAAATCAGAGTATAATTTTTTAAACAATTAATTAATTGATAATATTGGGATCTGAGATGAAATAAAAATAAGAGTATAATCAGTATAATAATAATAATAATAATAACATAACAATTATTATTATTAAATAATACATAAATAAGATTGGGATCTGAGATAAAGAAATAAAAAAGAACTGGAGTATAATCAGTAGGTATTATTATTATTATTAGATTATAAAATGACACATTAATATTATTGGGAACTGCAATAAGGAAATAAAATGTATCTTATGCATAAATATTATATATAATTTAATATATTATTCATGTTTTTTTAAATAATTCATTAAAAATATTGGGATCTGAGATAAAGAAATGGAAAGAATCTAAGTATAATAATAATCATAATAATAATAATAAATATTTTTATTAATAAATAATACATTCATATTGGGATCTGAGTTAAAGAAATAAAAAGAATTAGAGTAAAATCTGTATAATTAAATGTTATTATTAAATAATACATGAAAAATATTGGGATCTGAGATAAAAAGAATTTAGAGTATAATCAGTATAATACATAATGAAATAATAATTATAATAATATAATACTAATAATTATTATTTTATTATTACTACCATTATTAAATTATAAAATAATACATTGATATTATTGGGATCTAAAATAAGGAAATAAAACATTTTATGCACACACATTTATAATTTAAATATATAATTCATGTTATTATTTTCTCAATTGAGTATAATCAGTATAATAATATTATTAGTATTAATAACATTAATATGACTAATAATAATTATTATTATTTTTATTATTACTACTATTATTAAATTATAAAATAATACACTGATATTATTGGGATAAAATATAAAGAAATAAAGCATTTTATGCACACATATTTATTTAAATATATAATTCATGTTATTATTTTCTTAATTCAGAGTATAATCAGTATAATATTATTAGTAATAACATTAATGACTCATAGAATAATAAGAATTATTATTTTTTATTATTACTACTATTATTAAATTATAAAATAATACACTGATATTACTGGGATCAAAAATAAGGAAATAAAGCATTTTATGCACAAATATATGTAATTTAAATATATAATTCATGTTATTATTTTCTTAATTCAGAGTATAATCAGTATAATAACAATAATTATTAGTATTAATAACAACATTAATATGACTAATATAATAATAATAAATAAAGTTAGTGAGTTAATTTCCAACAGTGTAAACACCTGAAGTGGTCAAAAGGTGTTTTCCACACATGTGACCCCACATAACATCAGACTCCTTCAGTGTGCACAGCCATGGCTGCGGCCGGTGTGTTTGTATGAGGTGATCGCGCTCGGCCAATCAGAGGCCCAGAAAGCGCCTCGCTATGCCGCGCAGCGCGCGCACGCGTGCTAGAGGTTACTATCGGACACCGTCCGCTTCAGCGCAGGGTTACTGTCGGTCACTTGACTTACATCCACCCTGCATTTACCATTTAAACATTACAAAGATTAATTACTAAAGGGTTTAATAATGCAGAGGATATTAATGTAAATACATACACAAATTCAGATATATTCAAACTTAAAAGATAACTGTCTAAATGTTTTTATTTTTTAAATAATGCATTTCGGTATGAAATACAAGACTGTTTTTTTTTTTTTATATAATTTTAATTTTAAATATTCTAGCACTCAAATGAGCCTTATGAGAGAACTGTGTTGGTAGGTCACAATATAGAGGGGGTGTCCGACAGTAACCTCGCGTGACGACACCGGTCCAGGCTGGAGGGGGGCGGGGCCGCGCACAATGCCACTTCTACATGTGTTTTATTCTCATTTTAATAGGATTTAACGCACAAAGCACCATTAAATTGTGCAAATAAAGGACCCATGCATGTAATACCTGAAAACACACGCCCAGCTTCACTGATCAGATGTGCTCACAGTCACTATCAGCATGTTTAAAGAGGATACAGTCGTTTCTGAGCAAAACAAGCTTCCTAAATGATGACATTGGTTGGTTAGATGCAGTTTTTTCAATGAAATCGTTATTATAAACACGTGTCTGCGTCTGACAGCACTGTCAATCAATGTAAATATGTATCCGTCCCTAAACTGCACAATTCACAGTTCGCTCTGTCCACCCTGCCAACCAGCACCGCAAGTGTAAACAAATGATCTCTCACCATCGATGTCACTGAGCAGAGCCGTGTCAATATCACTCGGATCATGTAAAGACAAACTGGAGTCCAAGTTGTCCAGTGACGGGTCGTCAAAAGACAGATTCATTGTCCTCAAATGCTTTTTCAAGCTGACTTCAGAAGTATTCAAGTCCCAGCACTCACACACACAACAAGCGGTTTTCCATGTAAACTAAGAACTTCTCGCACTCGTCGAGCAGGCAAATATGCCGGAACATTTGTTGGCGTAGTTTTCAAACGATATGTCCACTTGATTTTCGCTAAATTCAACTTTCTTGCTGATTCAGTCAACTACCTGCTCGCGTTCGTATCCATACTGCCGCACAAGGCAAAGTTGACTTAAGAGTTTGCTTTGCACATTAGCATGCTAACAGAGAGAGCCAGGCAAACCCATAGACAGACGGCTGTGGGTGATTGACACGCCCTCCGACCAATCAGAGCTCGCTCCTTCCTTCACATGACGCGCGCGCTCGCGTACTGCCATGCATTGGAATATAACGGCAACTGAAGTCACTTTACTTTTTAACTGTAACTTGTTTTATTTAAAATAGAGTAGCTTTTGAAATGTTGTTACATATATTATCATTATATTATTATTATTTATTTTATGTGATGTATATAAATGTATAACAGCATCTAAACACGTTAATAATTATTTCCGACCTGTTCAATTAGTAGGCTGAGAGTCAACGTGTTAAAAGAGTATGTGAAATCGACAGATTTTTACTATAAAGTGCTGAATATATACACCCCGTTTTTTGTTTACAAAATCTCAGTTGGCAACTGCCTGTTTGGGACTTTCAGTGGGCTTGTCTCTGACAGCCAATCAGAGTTGAGCAGAGGTGGGCGCTCGGCCATCAAGTTAGTCTGAGCCGCAGGGATGACTCCGCCTGTAGAACCAGAGAAAGCAACCAATTGGGAGGCAGAAAGCGAGTGGGGTGATATGACGTCACGCATGTGGCTCCGTGATTACATCATGTATTTCTCATAGAATAAGAATATATAAATCTAAACGGGGATTAATATGAAAAGCTGATATACAAATAAATATTTTATTACTAAAACTAAAAATATTCTATATGTAAACAAATTAGGCACAGTTGATATTATCCGCTCGAAAAAAAAAAGAAAAGAAATATCATAAATTGATGGAGGAATAAAATAGGATGATTGATCTAACCTAAATGATTAGTTGACGTTGTGTTTACAAAGTTAAGTAATTCTATATGTCACTGAACTCACATATAGATAACATAACAACAAACAGAAGTGAAGTGGGTCAATGACCGAGAGTAACACCAAAACGGGTGAAAAAGCCAAGGAGCTTGAATATATACATGTTTGTGAAGTGCATGTCTGCATGTGTGTTAAAGAAGGGGAAAAAGAGTCCTGAGGCTTCAGTCATGCATCCTTGAAGGTCATCAGCAGCTCTATTATATAAACTCCTGGGCATAAAAACGGCTAAACATTAAGCTTAGCCTACTAACTATAAATTACTGGTAAGGAAATGAGCAAGAATTAAGCAAATGCCCTCCTTAAAAAGCATTGCATGGTGATGCTCCAGAGCGGTGTCTTTGAAAATCTGCTGAGAAATATAATAATAAATGCATCTGTATTACAGTGAAGCATGGAGGAAGTGTGCCATTGTGTGGGAAGCCTTTTTAGCTGTTGGTGGTGAGCTACTTCACTGTGAAAAGTCTTTAAAATGTTTAGTTCACCCAAAAATGAAAATTCTGTCATTAATTACTCACCCTCATGCCGTTCCACACCCGTAAGACCTTCATTAATCTTCAGAACACAAATTAATATATTTTTGATGAAATCCGATGGCTCCGTGAGGCCTCTATAGGGAGCAATGACATTTCCTCTCTCAAGATCCATTAATGTACTAAAAACATATTTAAATCAGTTCATGTGAGTACAGTGGTTCAATAGTAATATTATAAAGCGAAGAGAATATTTTTGGTGCACCAAAAACAAAAACAAAATAATGACTTATTTAGTGATGGCTGATTTAAAAACACTGCTTCATGAGCGTTATGATTCTTCTGTGTCGAATCATGATTCGGATCACGTGTCAACCCGCCAAACTGCTGAAATCAAATGACTTTGCCGCTCCGAACCGCTGATTCGACATGCTGATTCATAACGCTCCGAAGCTTCCTGAAGCAGTGTTTTGAAATCGGCCATCACTATAGAAGTCGTTATTTTGTTTTTTGGCGCACCAAAAATATTCTCATCGCTTTATAATATTAATATTGAACCACTGTACTCACGTGAACTGATTTAAAAATGTTTTTAGTACCTTTATGGATCTTGAGAGAGGAAATGTCATTGCTCCCTATGCAGGCCTCACTGAGCCATCGGATTTCATCAAAAATATCTTAATTTGTGTTCTGAAGATGAACGAAGGTCTTACGGGTGTGGAACGGCATGAGGGTGAGTAATTAATGACATTATTTTTATTTGTGGGTGAACTAACCCTTTAATGCTCTGGAGTACAGGACAATATTGCAGAATGGCTTGCTTCCCACAATTGAAAAGTTATCTGAAGAGGAATGATCAGATGTGATTTTCAACAAGACTCCTGCCCATGCACACTGCAAAGACAACCAAGAAGTGCCTTGAGAACAAGTCCTTCAGGCTCATGTTTTGGCCTCGTCAGAGTCCAGATTTGAACCTTATAATGAATATTTACTCACATTAAACTCAAACGAACTGGGAGCCATTTTTTTAACTACTCATGAACTCATTAACATTGAGTGGAACAACACTGACTCTTCTTCCTGTAAAAAAGCCGTCTGCAAGTTGGGGAAGGCTATTCCACGCTAAGTTATTTTATCTGGAAATAAATGTTGTGATGTTATTTCCATCAGGAGGTGCATCAATTTTTGGTCACGATCTTGTATTGACAATGCAAGAGGTGAGCACTCTGTTAAGTCTCCTCCAGCACATCCCAAACACTTTCAATGAATTTAAGGTGCCAATTCATGTGTGGAAATGATTCTCCCTGAACCATTCATTCACAATTTGAGCCTGATGAATCATTGTGTTCCTGGAATATGGCAATAATGTGTCTTCCTACATGTTTAAGAAATGAAAAGCTTCATCAGTTAGTGTTAGAAGAACAGCTGCCAAACATATAACATGCCAGAAACATAATAATCACAGTAATAATGATACATGGTATGGCATATAGGATTTCAATTTGTCATTTTACCCCAATATAACCACTGACAATGTGTCACTTTCAGAACCTCATGCCTTTTCCATTTATCGATTTAAAAATGAAGTTTGATCTCATGGAAGCAACCAATGAAGTTTTACCTCAACTGTAAGACAAAAAGTTGAACAGACAGTAAAGACTGCATACAATAAGAGGCAAATTGAGAAATGTTTAATTATTTTGCTGTAAAAATAGTCAATGCCCCCCTCTTTTTCAAAACTAACCTTAAAATTATGGAAGAGATGAGCTTGTTAAAATGAATCACACAGAATGGGAAATGTTTGCATTAAGCAAATGAATCACTTTAATTAAAATAGTTTGGATTAAACAATAAATCTGACAATAGGAAACTTTATTACATGTCATTATTCTAAAATACATTTAAGACATTATGAAGGTAAATAATCAAAATAGTTAAGACTTTTAATGTCGCACAATGGCAACATTGATTTAAGCAGTTAATCCAAATAATGATGAAAGCAGAGCTCTTTAGAACAAGCAAGTTATTACTAACAGGTTTAACACTCTCCTTCTTACAAGTAATTAGAAGGCTGAAATCAAAAATAGATACTGCAGTTTAACTTTAATCTATTTATTATTACATTATGGCATTACAAATGCTCTTCATAGATATCTTTTGAACGGCCTTGGTTAAGAAACTCATCGGGCCATTATTGATTTTGCTTTCAACATGCTGCAGTTTCATTTCAATCAAAGCCACGGTGACTTACGCCTTCAATTCAAGTAAAGCACATACACTCCTCCAGTGTTTCACACATGTATCTGCTGATTTGACCGATTATGGGGGAATGATGGAGGTTTGCAACAGGTTAGATTAACAAAGTTTAAGCCCTTGCCTTCCCATCATTAGTCGTTTAACATTTGAGGTCTTTGACTGTAAAATGACTTTAGCTGCAGTTACTTTATATACATATAAGACTGAAGTGAACATCTTCCTTAAACATTAACCTCAAGTAGTTGGGAAGATAGCAGTGCAACATTTAGCATGATTAAAACTGTGCGGTACAGCTGTTAATGACTGGAATGAAAACCAATGCCGATCCTGCAAATCACATGGAATATCTTTCATGACAAGTCACAAAAAAGAGGGACGCAGTTAAAGGTACACTATGTAAGTGGTTAAAAATAACTGTATGCATTTTGCTGAAGAACATTGTTTTGGATGTGCTTTGGCTTTGCGTGATGAATATAATCCAAAATAGATAATGTTTTACAATGAACTCTGTTAGAGAGCAATTTATCTGTTCAATAAAATAACTTACTCGCGCCATCTCTGCGTGCGTCACTTTTACAACATTTCGAATCCCTCAGTTCTTGCCATCCCTGAAAAGCCAAGCTGATGTTGATTCTTGTTTTATTACGAGCTCTGTCACATTCTGCCAGCAGACTCTCCTCTGTTCGGCGTTTGTTTAAAACCGGCGATTCCCTGGAGGTTTGAGATTTAGCGGCTTCACGTCAACCTTTCTTTGCTCATTGTGACTTTTTCCTAATTTCGAACGGGAAAAAAAACGTTACATAGTGTACCTTTAAACATTTACACTTTACACCAAAGTTAATACAAACCTTACGTACTATACACACTTCCCTATTGTATATACACATTTATGTATATGTATGGATACATATTTTACAAAAGCCATTGGGCTAATATAATTCTTGGTTAAGTCTAGCAAAGCACAAAACAAAACTTCCATTCAGCTTTACTGCCAAATGTGCGGATTTTTCCTTACTGAAATCAATCAGGAATCTGACAAAAAGATGCAGTAAGTGGGTAAATCTTACGAAGAAATGTCTGTCATATATCACCCCAAAAACATAGAAAATTGTATAATTGTATAATCAAAATATATATTTTTTCAGGTTTCTTTAATGAATAGAATGTTCAAAAGAACAGCATTTATTTAAAATGGATAAAATAGATACTGTAATTTTTGATCAATTCAATGTGTCCTTGATGAATAAAATTAATTTCTTTCAAAAAAAACCTAAAACTTTTGAATGGTAGTATAAATATGAAATAAAATTATTTTATAAGAATCTTATATATATCTTTTGATTTTGGGATGAAATGTGTGGGTTTTTTTTTTAATGAGTCTGTTCCAGGAAATCATATAACATAACCAAAATTAAGATGCATTTTTCAAAAGCATGTTTTTCTATTTTTGTATCACTGTAGACACCTGATTTATACGGAGCCCCACACATGACGTGGATAAAATATTATATATACAGTACAGTTCAAAAGTTTGGAACCACTAAGATTTTTAATGTTTTTAAAAGAAGTTTCGTCTGCTCACCAAGGCTACATTTATTTAATTAAAAATACAGTAAAAAACAGTAATATTGTGAAATATTATTACAATTTAAAATAACTGTGTACTATTTAAATATATTTGACAAAGTAAGTTATTCCTGTGATGCAAAGCTGAATTTTCAGCATCATTACTCCAGTCTTCAGTGTCACATGATCCTTCAGAAATCATTCTAATATGCTGATTTGCTGCTCAAGAAACATTTATGATTATTTTCAATGTTGAAAACAGTTGTGTACTTTTTTTTTTCAGGATTCCTTGATGAATAGAAATTTCAAAAGAACAGCATTTATCTGAAATACAAAGCTTCTGTAGCATTATACACTACCGTTCAAAAGTTTGGGGTCAGTAAGAATTTTTATTTTTATTTTTTTAAAAAGAAATTAAAGAAATGAATACTTTTATTCAGCAAGGATGCATTAAATCAATCAAAAGTGGCAGTAAAGACATTTCTAATGTTACAAAAGATTAGATTTCAGATAAACACTGTTCTTTTGAACTTTCTATTCAACAAATAATCCTGAAAAAAAATATTGTACACAAATATTTTGTACAATTGTACACATTAAATGTTTCTTGAGCAGCAGCTCAGCATATTAGAAGGATCATGTGACACTGAAGACTGGAGTAATGATGCTGAAAATTCAGCTTTGCATCACAGAAATAAATTACTTTGTGAAATATATTTAAATAGTACACAGTTATTTTAAATTGTAATAATATTTCACAATATAACTGTTTTTTACTGTATTTTTAATTAAATAAATGTAGCCTTGGTGAGCAGACGAAACTTCTTTTAAAAACATAAAAAATCTTAGTGGTTCCATATATATATATATATATATATATATATATATATATATATATATATATATATATATATATATATATATATGGCCACATTTTAGACATGATTTAGTAAATCGAGGGAATGAATCATTATATCATGCACCTAAAATGAGGGAATGAATTTATAAAATCTGCTGACATATTAATAAGTCACGGGAACGAAATACAAATTGTTAATTCATACGATATGCATTTTATTTTTCACACATCATGTGTGGGGCTCTGTAGATTTACACTTCAAAATGCCCTCAAATAGTGCTTTTAAACCAGGCTATAATGGCTTCTTAGACAACCTCAGCTGGAGTCAACATATTTTAACAAAAACCTTTAATCGATGGAAAACAAGTTTATTCGTCTGTCTTTGGTAATTCGCACATTATGATTACGAGAATGCAGCCATTTTCCTTCACCAGACCCTCATAAGCATGAGACACGGTTGTCTCTGTGCTCCTACGCCTGATTAAGATCTAATGTTTTCCTGCTCTATTTACCACAGGAACAGATTGAGTCACAATCCATAGTTGACTCACCCCTACAGAAGAACGGATGCGCCTGACAAAACCATAACCTCATGGAATGGCAATCTTTAAGACCATTAGTTCATTACTAAACAATAAATACGAAACCAAACAGCTCTATTCGACTGCATATCTGTTATTCGAAATGAATAAGCTCTCTTATTTTGGCTACATGTTGGCTTAAGCCATCGCTTGACTGCGCCGTTCAGCTTAAAGGTTGCAGTTAAAGCTGTAATGAAGCAGGATTCTCACAGTGCTCTATCAGGCGGGGGATATTAGACAGGGGTCTTGCTGCCGTATAACATCAGTAAAAGAAGTTGGAGGGAAAATGGTTGCGGTCACTGGGCTGAACCCGCATCTCTCCGTCAGTGTTCTACAAGGCAAAGAGATTGTCCTCCGTCTGTTCGGTCTTCCTGCGGCTGCTGCTCGATGCGCTGACGGGGGGTCTGGACTCTCCACCAGCGGCCAACGGTGAAGCCTTGTCTGCAGCTTTGGCCCGCTCCGCTAAGAACTTGTCAAACTCTAAAGAGACACCGGGAGAACAATAGACGTTTTCAAATGGAGCGGTTTAGTGAACCTTCAGACAAAATCCTGACAATATAAAAGTTACATGTACTTTATAAAAAATAAGTAAATATTCCACATTAAAAAGAAGGGGGACATTTTTACAATTATACTAAAAGCCCATTAACTTGCTAAACAAGTATGAACTATCAATCAGACGATAGAAGGCATGTAGTAGATTGTGTGCAACAGGTTTTTCTACAACTGGTCAGTTTGAAACGGCATTTCCTACCCATTTTATGTTTCCGTAATACATTTCTGAGTGAAACAGAATAAAGTACGTGAAAAAAAATGCGTGGTTAGACTTTTATACAGTTAAAATCCAAACATTTAGCTCTTGTAATGTACCTTCACTTGTGACTCCTTCTTCTGGCTCTTCACCTTTCTGTTTAAGGAAGCAAAGAGAATAAAATTATTCACATGACAGAACAGTCATTTTTATTACTTATATGTCACATTGTGTCATAAACACAGAATGAACAACTACCTACCATTCAGCTGGAAAACACCTTTACAACATGACATTGTTATAAACAAAGGTACATACATATGCATTTTCCATATTATTTATGACGATAGATCAGTGTTGGGGAGATACTGACTGAAAGTAATGACACTACATTATTCAGTGTGATAGTAGCTCAGCTATTTATGAAATAGTCTAGCATTTCCAGTAATATGCTAATATTTACAACAAACAGTAACCAAACACATTCTCCTAGAACGTTCTATATTAAGAAGATTGGGGAAATCCATTTTATTTCATCAAATCAATTGGTTCGGTTGATTATTCATAACGTGACACAAAATACAATCCGTGTACCTTCTTGTATGTCTGTTGTGAATATATCCGTCGCAACAAAAAGCTATCGCGTTCACATCTGTAACTGTCATTATGACTGTCATCAGACAAACACTGTGAAGAAAGTATTCGGATACTTTTTGGGGATTTCTGGTAGTTGTATAACAAGTCGCATTTTTATTATTCGTCACATAGCCGTGCACAGAAGACCAATGGCCAATAATATATTACATTTTGGTTTGTTTTTCACCAAATCTTCCAAATCAAAGCCCCAGAACACTTGGAATATGACACGTGTACCATCGGACAATTCTGTGATACTTTTGTGTTTTTAAAAAGCTTGGTCTCCATTCACTGCTATTATATGGACGAGCGCAAGCAGAACATTTTTACAAAATTCTTCTTCTGTGGTCCGAAAAAGAAAGGACATACGGCATTAGAACAACACCATGGTGAGTAAATGATGACTTAATTTTCATTTTAGGATCAACTAACACTTTGATTTCTTTAAAAAAATAATAATAATAATAATAATTAGATCATTTAATGTGACGATACCTGTTGCTCTCCAGTACTGTTACACGCTGATAGTCGATTTAAAATGCTCCTTTGAAGTGTTTGTGTAATTGCTCTGTGAAGAATGTCAAAGGTTTCTATTTACAATGTGTTTTTGCAGAGTTGAGCTTTATAGCCAATCACAGACATATCTGTTGAGTGTGTGAGCGCAATGGCCAATCAGATTTAAGTTAGTCAGAATCCGCTCAAAAAGGCAGAGTTTTTGTTCAATGAGTTCAGCATGCTCGCAAATCCTTTCATTATAAGAGATTCATTTCACAGCGTAGACAGCTTCATTGATTATAACAGGAGTTTACTTGAAAGCAAATCGTGTTTTTGTATAAATTATGGCAAAATAGAATAAAAATGACATAAAATCGCTTTGAAAACAGCTTTTGAAAACGAAGGTAACATTATATGAACTTAACTTCTAAAGTTCGTTTTTACGCTGATATTCATTGGAATCAGGATGCGCCGATATATTGTGGAAGGAACATCAAATGACGCGTCTCGCTGAGGTCAGGGTTGATCGATGTACCCTGAGTTCACACGCCAGATGTCCGACTTTGAGTGGCGTTCCAGGCGTTATTTCATAGAAGGAGGTGGGAAAAATCCAAAAACCAATCTGTCTGGAACACAGCATAACTACACATAACACACAACTACAAAATTTCTGGATCGATAGCCATATTTAAATGCATGACTTTTTTGTTTACAGGTTTTTAAATATAAAATAGTTTTAAGTACTTGTTTTATGAGCTATCCTGATCGCGATCATATATTATTTAATGAATAAATAGGATGAGTTTTACGTAATATTACGTAACAAACATAAAACTATATTTGTCCGCCACAAACGAAGACTATTTTTGACCCAGGAAAAACCCTGATTATGCCACCCTAACAGAGATCCGAATTATTTTTGTACCTGAAAAATACAGCTGTTTTTTTTTTTTTTTTTTTTAAATGTTATGTATATGACACATAGTTATAGAGTCTATAGTTATATAGTCTTATGTAACAATTACGATGTTAATGCGATTTTTCTGGTTTTGAACATTTCGGAAATGTTAATGAATTTTGAGAAAATATTGTTTAAAAATTTCATTTAATTTCTGCAATTCTGTTTAGGTCTAATTTGTTATCATTAAATTGGTATTAGTTATTTAAAACGTTGCTCAGTTTTACCTCAAAACTAATTCTGAATGGCTGTAGTTTGCGTCAAAGTAACTTCCCCAACACTGTTCAATGAACATATATCACATGACATTTATTGACTTCAACAAACTACACAATTATTTGAATATCAGTACAAACACAACACAGTAACCAACAGATGAAGGAAAGCATCCGGCACCAGTGAACTGCAACATTCAACAGCATCACTCTTATCTGCATCTAATGACGCTCCAACACCACCAACAATCGTTCTGGAGCTGACTAAACTAAATTGGTAATAATTTATCCCTAGTTAATGTTCATTAGTATCATGTGAATGTGTGGCATATGGGGGACTGACAACATGATTGGTGGAAGTGAATGATTAGTACTACTGAGGTGGGGAAAAGAAATCCAAAAATAGAACAAAACGGACTTGGATAAATGAAAGTGAGTAAGATGACATGGTGTTACCATGGAAACAAAAACAGAGAGGATGAAATCAAGGTAAAGAAGTCTCACCACATCGGCACAGAGCCACTCCTCAATGTCATCCATGACAGAGGACTGCGATACGGGGATCTATGGAGCGAAAGCCACGGACAAACCAAAGACCCCCAAAGCCACGAAAGAACAAAAAACATCCCGAACAAACAAAAACACAAACAATAAAATCACCAGAAGGTTTGAGAGGAAAATAACAACAACAAAAAATGCAATCAATGCCAAAGCGAGCCACGCGCCTCACACACTTGTGCGCACACACATACACACACACACACACACGGCTTGCACATAGAGCTGGAGCAACAGTTTCACATGCTGTGAGAGTGAAAAATGAAAGGACACTGAAGGAGAGATGCAGTGATGTGTCAGAAAGAATATAAGACAAGCCTTTTATCCATAGAAATATAGGATTATGGTGAAATAGATGGTTGCTTTTTTAACAGTAATATCAGAACAGCGGCACAAGGGCTCCCCCTACAGGGCTCTATTTGATGGACTCTTCGCACATTACGTACTTTATTGCACAATATGTATTTATTTGCAGTGTCATTTCTTCTGAGAAGAATCAGAATAAAGCAATGAAAGATGGTCTTTATTGAAGTTAGTTTAAGGTGCCCCTATTATGCTATTTTAAACTTTGTTTTGGAGTCTCCAACAATATGTTTACATGCACCAAGGTCAAAAAACACTTTAATTTTCTCATAATATACATTGAAGCATCACGTCTTTTCTCACAGTATCTGAAATGGTTCGATAAAGGATTCGGTCTCTATAAACCACTTCTTTCTGAGGAGCTGCTCTGCGCTGATTGGTCAGATAATCCAGTCTGTTGTGATTGGTCTACCGTTTACAGCACATGTCAGAAACTAAACACCCATTACCATATCTGAATTTTAGCTCTGGATCTTCATCAGTACTTGAAACACAGTGATACGAACAATGGCGTTGGTTTTACCATATCAGTTCCAGCACAAATCCCCATCGTTTGGAAGTGCCTCAGAGTGAATTTGCTTTCACAGTGCAGAAAACAGCAACTTCTCTACATGTCGACAACACAAACCAAACTCTTCCAGTCTCAGCTACAACTACAGTGTTTGAGGGTCAAAGTGGACATTGTTTGCAGGCAGCCAATGAAGACCATAGGCTGGCATAATTCATATGTGTTACAAACCTACGTAGGAAGTAAGACTGGAATTACTGACTACACGTTTTATGCAGTTCAGAATCGGTTCTTTCTTTTGGGAGACTATAACTCCATTCATCTGCACTTTGATCTTTGAAACTTTGCAGACCTTTTACATTCACAAACAGCTGTACTCACTTGAAAGACAATATCTGAAAAAGCATAAGAGGGGCACTTTAAATACTACCAGAAAAATAATTTGCTATTCAGCTTTCTGAAATGAGTTTTGTGGACAAACTTAAATTGTGCCAATGTATGAATTTCTTTACAAAACTAAAAATTATGCTTTTTGGAAAGGATAGAGGGAAAAAAAGTAGCTCAAAGTAGCCAGTATACATGTGAACTCCATCAGTAATGTTTAAAATTCATCCAAGGATGCTCCTCATGAAGTTGGTCCAGAGAATAAAGTGTGTGCAAAAGCATGACTCTAGACAAAGAGTAAAAATAAATAAAGGATACTTGATTTTTTTTTTTTTTTTGTCACTACATAATTTTCATTCATTCATTAGTGTATTTCAAAAAAGTGTTGGTGACTAAACTAGTATAATAACATGTTATTGAGTAGGTGATACAGTATATATAATATTACAATATATATATATATATATATATATATATATATATATATATATATATATATATATATATATTTTGGTTAAGATAAATCATGTTAAATATAAATCTGTTAGAACAGAACCGTGAATTAATGGGTGAGGTGGGTAGTTTTAATAGTAGTGATGATGAAGATTATGAAGGAAGAAAGGCTCTGACCACACAGCTGTCCAGTTTAAGGATCTTCTATAAGAGAACTACTGGACAGTGTAAAGCCCATTCACACTGACAGCGACTTTATGAGTGGATATACTGTTCAAAAGCTTGGGGTCTGTAAGTTTTTTTTTGTTTTTTTTTTTAAAGAAATGAATACTTTTATTCAGCAAAATTGACCAAAAGTGACAGAAAAATTATAAATGTCTTTATTATTTCAAATAAATGCTGTTCTTTTGAACTTGTTTATTCATCAAAGAATCCTGGAAAAAATATATCACTGTTTTCAGCACTGATAATAATAATAAATGTTGAGCATCAAATCAGTATATTAGATTGATTTCTAAAGGATCATGTGACACTGAATACTGGAGTAATGATGCTGAAAATTCAGCTTTGATCACAAGAATAAATTAGATTCCAAAATATATTACAATAAAATATTAAATTGTAAATAATATTTCACAACATTACTGTTTTTACTGTAGCAAAAGAATGCAGCCTTGGTGATCATAAGAGAATATTAAAAATCTTACCAACCCTTAACTTTTGAACATTAGTGTATTTTTGGTGAAAGTTGAAAGATGCCCTAATGTTATTGATGGGCTGCACAATTGGCCAATCTGATCACAAATGGGGTGATTGACACTAAAAACTAACATTCTTGAGGGGAAAGAGTGTAAACTCCTATTGTCAGATCGTCAGATCCTGTAGCAGCTCATTTGCATAAAGTTAAACTTTGTTGTGTCACTGGATACGCCAGCAATGCATCGCCAACAGTCACTGTTGCTCCTTTTACTTTCAGATCAGCAACTCTCATTGACTATGTTTACACGCAACCTCATAATGCGATTATAGTGATATTTGGGCAATATTGCGATCAAGCTTTACCGCATGTAAACGCACCACTTTGATCAAGTTGATGTGATTAAGCTCATAATCACAGTAACTATAATCGCAGTAATATATGTTGCGTACAGTGCTTTTAATCATAATAAACTGGCATGTAAACACTTTAATTGCATCTTTTCACTCTGATCAAAGTGAGTATGGACGTACACAAATAAGTTTTCATGTGCAATTTTGTAATCATAAAAGGAATCACATTTTTGGGGTGTTGAAGAAGGGTCACCATGATTTTGCCAAGTAAGATCCTGAATCAACATTCCTGTCCAAAACTTTAGTCCTAACCCTAAATCTAACCCTACCCATAACTTCTCCCTAAAATCAGAAGGAAATGATAGGTGAATAACACTGATGTAGAAGCACCTAACCCTGGTTGTAAGCCTAAACTTGACATAAACTCTTAAGTTGTCCCTCAAATCTGATTGGTTGTTTGGAATGTTGTTCCAGGATCAAAAAAGATATTGATCCAGGAACACGTTGCACTGGTGAAAACACGTTCAGCTCTGATCATTGCAAATAATAACATTATTGGTGCACGTGTAAACGCAGTGAATGAAAATAAATGACTTTTGGGGACTTTCAGTTGTGAATGTTTCTTGAAACTCCAGCTTTAATTTTGGAGTTCTACAGAATACAAGATCCAGCACCTTCCATGATCCCGATTTTGATTGTGTTAATTCCTGTTAGAGTCCAGGGTCTAGCTAGTGTATGATGATAAAATTTTCAGATTTTCCTCTGAAAAAAGTAGCGCTGCGTCCGAAATCACATACTGTCTGAACAGGTACTAAATTTGAATTTGAATTTGAATTTACTTTGCGACCGTTAAAAAAAGTATGCTCTATATCAGGGGTTCTCAACCCTGGTCCTCGAGGGCCACTGTCCTGCAGAGTTTAGCTCCAACCTTGATCAAACTCACCTACCTGTAGCTTTCTAGTTATCCTGAACAGCTTAATTAGCTTGTTCAGGTGTGTTTGATTAGGGTTGGAGCTAAACTCTGCAGGACAGTGGCCCTCGAGGACCAGGGTTGAGAAAGCCTGCTCTATATAGTATCAATATGGGGGTATGAATACTACATCCGCCATTTTGTTACTGTCACGTGACCTAACAGGATAAGTTACGTTGCTTCACTTCCATTCATAAAACCCCCTTTGTGGCCTCAAGGGACAGTACAGTGTCCATTGTATACGCACTTAAAAAATTTTGGCGGAAGTATTAGGTCAAAATCTGAGGACTTTCCGCCAAACTGTTTTTCGAATACTATGTATTCAGACATACTACTCTTTTGGCATACACTGTTTTTCACCTACTATATAGTTGGTAAGTATTCAATTTTGGACGCAGCGTAGGTGTTTCCTACTTGTGATGGAAATGAGGTGATGAGGTGATTCACAGTAAAAGGGACAAAGCAAAGAGAAGAGCACAGAAACGGCCCTGGAACCATAGAAGACTTATTAGATCAGAGATGTTGAGACAAAAATATGCTAGACTCTTTCCATACAACGAAAAAAAACACCATAAAAGTGGTATATTCAATTCCTTCATGGTGCTTTTGTGGTCACTATGAACTTTAGTTGTACAGAAAGATTTGCTTCCATGGAAAAAAAAACAGCACAGAAGTTTGGAACGACATGAGGGCGAGAAAATAAAGACAGAATTTTCATTTTTGGTTGATCTCTTAACACACGCAAGTCGACTCCTCCGCAAATCAAATCAGGCTTCGAGAGAGCGGCTCTCCCTTTTACTGTGGGTGTGTTTTAGTGGTGGAGGGAGGTGAAAGGGATGAGACTGAGGTCAGGGCTGGGAGGACGGAGGTGGGTGGACACGAGGGGACAGTGGTTCTGGTGAAATCCTCACCATTCCTTGGGTAATGAGCCAGCTGTCTATGGGCTCCAGCTCAGCGTTAGGACCTTTTACATTCAGCTAAATCAACAACAGAAAACACCTTACACACATGAAGAAGAGCAAAGCACCCACCCCAAACCAGCACAGAGACATGCCACCTCCATCTTCAGGAGAACTGAAGCAGGTGTCATTAAGGGCAAGAGAAATGTAATTCTGAGTCAATGAACTAAGGTAGATGGAGTGGGAAAACAAATAAAAAGAGAGGGGGAAAAGAAGTGTAAACTTTGACCCATGGGCTGATTGCTATACATTGCACCTCTAATCCAGGACCGTTATGTAATCTTGGTCGATTTCAACACAAAGCATGTCTGGTACCAGAGATCTAATCAGTCTAAAATGATTTCCTAATATTACTCTTGAAGATTTCATAATAAGTCTTTATATTGCATTCAAATACATGCATGAGCAATAATAACAGTCATTCTTGCCTTGGCAAATATCACTAATAAAATACAAAATCTTATTTTGTACCCAGATCAATAATTTAATAATTGCAAATTATACATACACTGACTTGAATAAAACGTTTAAATGATGATAGTGTTTCTGAAGTAAAATTCATTTTTTTGTTAGGGTGATCTGTCGTTATAGAGTGCAACAGTTGGGTTCCCGAAGTAAAACCTCCATTCATTTTCTCCATAGAATAATAATTTTTTTTAATGATAACTTATTAACCTTTAAAGACAGACCTACTGTAAGCTATGAGGTGGTAAATCGATAATATTTGCTTCTGTTGAACCCATCAGCCTGCATTATTTCAATTTAGTTTTAAAATAATTGTGTTTAACAGCAGAATTCCTGGTGAAAAACTACATTACCCATGATGCTGTACAGAAAATTCCACCAATCAGAGAGTCGCGGCAAGCAAAACGCATCCAAATAGCTCTTTAGCTCCGCCCACTCTTATGAACATCGCAACTGACGTAATCGAGTCCGTCTCCCTACGGTCTCAAAATACTTATATATTTCAATACATATGCATATTTTGCAATAAACCTAAATTTATATAAATAAATGTAAATGTATAAATAACTAAATATATATATATATATATATATATATATATATATATATATATATATATATATATATATATATATATATATAAACATATATATATTCAACATTTTTAAATTTCTTTTAATTCTTAATTCTAAAGTTTTTAATCCGATTATGCTGTTCGCAATGCTTCATGGGATTGTAGTTCTTTTCCTCACTAAAGCAGTTAAGTACACAGTCTTGTACCTTTGTATTTTTGTCAGATTTTCAAATACTTTTTCAAATCTAAGTTTGTAGTGTTCGGATTTACCTCATAGCTGGACCTGGTTGGTTTGGTTCATGGCTTAAAACGCTTTAACGAAGACTATTTTGAAATCCCTATGGGGAAATTAATGGAAAAATACTTTCTAAAAATGCTTTAATCATTATTTATCAGAAAACAAAATATTATAACAAAACTGCTTCACTGCTCTAATATTTGGAAAAAAAACAAAACAAAACAACAACTTTGTCCACCAAAAAATCAAACATGCAGAAAAAACAACAACATAAAACAGGAAATTATATCAAAGAGAGGACCCAGATAATTTGGCCTTTTTATGGCAAGGTTTGTTAAGTTTGTAAAATGATGTATAATGTGACTCCCCAAAAATTGAACCCCTTCAATGAATGAATAATTCATGGAATTAAAATATATTTAAAAACCTTATTTTTAACTTTATTTTTTTTTTTAATAAATAATGATTAAGATGTGTAGTACACTTCATTATGTATTCAAGGTGTGAGGAAAATATGATTGCACCAATTCCCATTTTTAGTCTTGTTTTTTTGTCTTGAAAATGATTTAAAAGGTTTGACATGAATGCAAAGAGTTAATTTCTAAGAACTTGACATGTTTTTAAAAGGTTTTTCCTTTTCTGTATCGTGGACACATTTGTCATTGACCCTTAAACTATGTTAGATGCTTTCAACATCTTTCTGGCATTGAGCTTAATACAAACAACATAATTTTAGTGTAGCAAAAATAACTGTAGTGGTATTTTGTAACATTGTGGTCTTGTGGAGACAGCAACTAATATTTTTCAGCCAAATCAAACCCAAGCTAATCTGCCAGCACTTAACCAGTCCAATTTGGGCATTAACAAGCTGTGGCATGTTGAAGACTAATTGTGAATGTGTAATTTTGTGTTTTGATATGGAGACCTCATAGTGCCAATATGAGTCAGAAAGAACAGGAGCATTTTTATGCCAAAAGTGAGTATGAATGACATGCAAAGGTAGAGGACTATAAATGTGTTAAATATAGTGCTGCAGGGATGCCATATTTTTGTAGGTCAAAACCCAGAAACAAGTTCGCATTTTAGCACTTCCGGTTCTAGCGTCCTGAAGTCAATGGGTTTTTTGGTGAAATGCCTGAAATAAGCTCTGTGGGAAACACAAGCTGAAGATATTTTCAAGTTTTATTTTATGACATAAAATACATCAGTAATAGCCTTTTGTGATTTTTTTAAAGCTTAAAAAAGGCGGTTGCTAAAGTGGCTAAATGGGACTACAGAGGTTGACATTAAACATCATCAGCCGAACAGATAAACTCATCTACTCACTAGTCCGCTTTCACTGCCTCATTGTGTTCAATATCGCGCTCTTGCAAACTATCCTAACTCTGATTTTCAGGGAAGATTAGTGATGGTGATGTTGAAGTCACGCAACCATAGTGTAGTTTGTTTATAGCCTAAGTTTAGCATGCTTGCATTGCATTTACGCTTTAAAACTCATAAAAAAGTTATATTAAAGGTGCCGTAGAATGTCTTTTTAAAAGATGTAGTATAAGTCTAAGGTGTCCCCTGAATGTGTCTGTGAAGTTTCAGCTCAAAATACCCCATAGATTTTTTTTTAATTCATTTTTTTAACTGCCTATTTTGGGGCATAATTAGAAATGAGCCGATTCAGGGTGTGGCCCTTTAAATCTCGTGCTCCATGCCCCAAGAGCTCGCGCTTGCCTTAAACAACATAAAAAAAAGTTCAAACAGCTAATATAACCCTCAAAATGGATCTTTACAAAGTGTTCGTCATGCAGCATGTCTAATCGCGTAAGTACAGTGTTTATTTGGATATTTACATTTGATTCTGAATGAGTTTGATAGTGCTCCGTGGCTAAAGCTAACATTACACACTGTTGGAGAGATTTATAAAGAATGAAGTTGTGTTTATGAATTATACAGACTGCAAGTGTTTAAAAATGAAAATAGCGACGACTCTTGTCTCCGTGAATACAGTAAGAAACGATGGTAACTTTAACCACATTTAACAGTACATTAGCAACATGCTAACGAAACATTTAGAAAGACAATTTACAAATATCACTAAAAATATCATGATATCATGGATCACATCAGTTATTATTGCTCCATCTGCCATTTTTCACTATTGTCCTTGCTTGCTTACTTAGTCTGTTTATTCAGCTGTGCACATCCAGACGTTCTGCCCTTGTCTAATGCCTTGAACATGGGCTGGCATATGCAAATATTGGGGGCGTACACCCTGACTGTTACGTAACAGTCGGTGTTATGTTGAGATTCACCTGTTCTTTTAAACAAATGAGATTTATATAAGAAGGAGGAAACAATGGAGTTTGAGACTCACTGTATGTCATTTCCATGTACTGAACTCTTGTTATTCAACTATGCCGAGGTAAATTCAATTTTTGAATCTAGGGCACCTTTAATTTGTGAAGATTATCATGACGAACAAAAAAGGTGTTAGAATTATACGAATATTTATTGGTCACAGAGCTTATTTTCTGCAATAAACCAAAAGCTAATGGAAAAATCCTATTGGGTTTTTGTTGAGCTGTGATGCTAACAAATGGGTTGGCCTACAAAAAATATGTCATCCGTGCACCACTCTATTTGCCATTCAAGACAGTGCAATGCCCCATCTTCTGAGAAACAGTGAGGTCTACAGCACACTAAAAGTAATAACAAGTAGGAATTGAGTGATCAGAGGAACTCATCAGCCATTAGCACCACACAAACCCTTCATCATGAAAGTAAAGAAAGACAACATGCTGTAGGAAACTCACCCCGGTGGCATTTTGCTGTCTGATGTCTAAAGCAGAAGCTAGACCAACCAGAGCCTGAGGTTCCTCGTATTTAACACTGGAAAATAAGCAAAGAAAACAGATTTTAATGCAGCCCCGCACCTCTTCAGTACTGTGCTCGTTGTGTTCTGTTTACCGGTTTGTAATTCCACAGCATGAAGGTAAGATCTTACAGATTTATGAATGAACTGCTCATTTTTAAATCTTCCCTGTCTACTGACATTTATGACATCCGCTTCAAACATTACAATGTTCATGATAACTTTTACTAACTATACAGTAAGTAAATCCACTTCACCAGCTAATCACTCTTCGACAGCGATGCCATAGAAATATACAGAGCTTACACAAAAAAGGAAGTTCAAACACAAAATTCTGGGGTGGAAAGTCTATAGCCATAGCAGTGAGGAAGTGGACACTCACTTTTTGCGCTGGTCAGCCAGAGAGCTGGACCTGGTGTGGGCGAACATGTCAAAGTCATCCTGAGGGTTGTGAGCGGTCAGAGAGCTGAGAGTGCCGCTGACGCTGTCTGCGCCCACATCTACCGGGAGTAAATCATCTTAAAGTCAACTTTAAGTTGTATAGAGGAATAAAAGTAATCTTTAACCATACAACAACAACAAAAAAACATGATAAATATTTTTTGTTGCACTTCATTTTACAGTATGTGCACTTACATGTGGTTACTAGGGCTGGGACAATACATCAATTATCGATTCACAATACAATTAATCTGGAACGATTCTGATATTTTCCCAATGTATCGTGAATCTCTCTCGAATCAATTCTGATCTTAGTTTTAAACAGCAGATGCCACTTTATGCTTTAGAAACACATGTAATGCTACTCTGCTTGCTTCCAGTTCCTTTACATACACAACTTAAACCTAAAATAATCATTCATAAAGTTCGAAAAGGTTAAAGTGAATTACAAGGGTTTTTGCAGTGGGCTGTTTACATTAATCTCACGTCATAAAAGCCAAGGTGAAAGTGTATTTAACCATGACTCAGCCGAACGCACAAGCGCTCTCCAGCACTTATCTTCATGAGCATTTGAGTGTGTGGTTAAAAACTAGCCAAGAGCGCCATCTGCTGTTAAAACTAAGCTCAGAATCGATTTGAGAGAGAAAATATCAGGATCAATCCAGAATCATTGCATCACTATTTTAGAATTAATGTATTGTCCCAGCCCTAGCACTTACAGTGTACTTAACTAAGAAAGTACTGCTAATAAAAGCTAACTACATGGGTTAAGGTTAGGTTTAGAGGTAGGTTCATGAGTTGTTGAGTTGATGGGTTGTCATTACCTAGTTATTGTAATTACTATGGTAAGTGCATAGTATGTACATGTGGAACAGCACTATAAAATAAAGTGCTACCATACTTTTATCAATATAAAAAATCAATTTGTACTCCAGTCTGAAATTGTCATCCTAATTAAGATGTGCTTACCAAGTCCTGCCAGCTGTGTGGAGAGGGAGGCTGTGTTTGCCACAGCAGCGGCGGCAGCAGCAGCAGCAGCAGGAGCAGGAGGCTGCAGGGTGGATGTGGGTGTATGAGTGGGTGTAGCGCTAACCCGAGGACTGACCACTGCTGGAGAACCAGGACCCAGATCTATTAGATTATCCTCCTCTGAAGCCGCATTCAGGACCTGTGCATTCACAACACACATACACTTACTTTTCTAAGTTAACAAGGAAGACCATCAGTTTGACTGAATAAGCTGTGAAATTTCTTTCATATTCTATTTTCAGACTTCAAGAGAATAACGTAATGCCTGGTATTTTAACGTGACATTTTTCTCCCCGAATCCTCATGTCTCTTTCCAGGTTTGGATTCTGGCATGGATTCTTTAAAATGTAATTGTCACTTCTAATCCCTATTAGCAGTGTTTACTTTCTAAAGCAGGCAAGTACAATATTTATTGTCTGTCAAAATGATGGAACTTTAAAATATCAATCACTCAATGTTGCAGTTATGATGACATTTTTGATTAAGGCATGGAATTTTACATAATAAAGACATATATTACTACAGTGATATGTAACACGTTAATAATATTGCTGCGTAAATGATTCGGGGTTATTCACGGTCTGCTGTAGTAATTTGTTAATGTCTTTACACTTTTAAATGTCCTGTTAATGTCCGATGATTGAAGGGTGAGTAGAATAATGTCATCTCATTGTAAAAGGTGGATATGCTGGCATAATAAATGAATTCTCATCATAATGATAATTAAATTCGGCTCAATTTTTAAAAGAAAAAAAAAAAGCAAATTAAAAAGCAATTCAATAGTTTCTAAATACCAATGCATTTTCATGTAAACAATTTTTTTCAAGGACACTGCATTATGTTCAAGTAATTTAGAGTAATATATATTTAAATAGTTGGTATAAAAGATTATTATGAGAACATTACACATAATTAAATAATAAGTTACATTTTATATATATATATATATATATATATATATATATATATATATATATATATATATATATATATATATATATGTATGTGCTTAAGGTACATTATTATACTTACATATATAATAAATATAATATAAAACAAATTAAATAAAAATAAATATAATGTACATATATATGTATATAATTAAAGAATACATGCTTTTTAAAATTATAATCAAAACATATATAATATTATGTATTATTTACTTAATTAATATTTAATACTAAGTAATAATAGTAATATTAATAATAACACAACAATAATAATGTTAAAAGAATTCATGTCTAAAAAATGAAAATAAATTAAATATTTACTAATTAAAGTTTGAGATCTTTTTTTATGGAAAAGCTGACATTTCTACAGAATTAAGGCCTATAATGTGTGTGTAATATATAGGAAAAGGAAGACAACGGGGAATAATATTTTAATTTCTAGGGTCTAGAGTTCAAATGTGATGCAGGACACTTTCTACATGACATAGATGCATCATACTTGCCTCTCTCAGCTAAGCATCATGCAAACAATTAAATAACAAAAAAAACAAAAACAAAAACATGAGCAGGCACTTAACAGACAAATATTATCACAAGGCACATATGTACCCTACAAGAAACAATATTCAACAATGAAAAACAAATAAAAGACTAACTTTTTTATGCTGATAGTTTGTGTTAAGAAAGCAGTACTGCAGTGTCAAACTCACCCCATTGTTTTGTGCTGCTCTGCCTACCCTGTATCTCTCGTACCTGTTAGAACACAGAGCACTGGTGAAATATCAAAAACACTCGTCAAGATCAAGATGAAAGAAATGTTAATGTGTTTTCAGACCCTGTGTGCTCTGCTCTAAAGCAAAGGAAGTGAAATCAAAGGCAAGCCGGAGTTGCGTGTCAGCCTCAAGATGTAAAGAGGTTCCTCTGAGAGCTGTCAGATTAAGGCTGATGAGGGAAACTTTTTGCGACGGACACCTCTGCTCACCTCTCGTAGCGCAGGAAGATGTTGTTTAAATCATCGTTGGCGTGTAGCAGCTCTTCGGTGACCTCTTCGTTAGACACACGAGAGATGAGCTCCACTATCCTGTGCTGCATGGCTCGACACGTCCTGTTCAGCTCCTGAGACACATGACACTCTTCAGCTTTGCTCTTATTCTTACATGAAATGCATTATGGAACATTAATCTAGACAGAAAGGACTAAAACAAATACATAGTATATAAACATATAAAGCACAAATTCATAGACATGCAATAGGCTAGATGAGGTGAATCTCAGTTTTAAAATATTGTGCTGTTACACCCTCTTGTGGTGACATGTAGATTCATGAGTAAGTAGTAAAGGGATCATTCACCCAAAAATGAAAATTCTCTCATCATTTGCTCACCCTCATGCTGTCCAAGATGTATATGACTTTCTTTGCTTGTGTTTATCTGAAGGAAGATTTTTAGGGAAATAATCCTCTATATGAGTCCATATAATGCAAGTGAAGGGGTGCTGCTTGGTTGACGCTTGAAAAACCACATCGCTACGATCATGACGGTAATCCATACGACCCCAGTGGATGAATCACTGTCTTCTAAAGCCAAATGATAGGTGTGTGTAAGAAAAATACTAATATTTTTAACTTGGAACTAAACCAAACCGTTCCGGTCTGCTGTCATGAGCGAGACATTGTGACACGTGAGAAGTGGCAATGCTCTGTGCTTCTGTGTTACTTCTTGCGCAAACTTCACAATACGCTTACGAACTTGTGAACATTCCAAGGAGAGTTGGTTTATAGTTAAAATAGTTCTGCTACACAGTAATCGTAATTGTAATCCAAACGACCAAAGTGGATGAATCAATGTCTTCTGAAGCCAAACGATTGGTGTGCACCCATTCAAGCGGCACCCATTCAATTGCATTATATGAACTCACGGAGATGAATTATTTCCCTAAAAATCGTTGCTTGTGTTGATCTGAAGAAACAAGGCCATATACACTATATTGCCTATACTGCCTTTACATGCACATGAACTTTAATGACATCCCATTCTTAATCCGTAGGGTTTAATATGGAGTTGGCCCACCCTTTGCAGCTACTACAGCTTCAACTGTTCTGGGAAGGCTTTCCACAAGGTTTAGGAGTGTGTTTATGGGAATTTTTGACCATTCTTCTAGAAGCACATTTGTGAGGTCAGGCTCTGATGTTGGTGAGAAGGCCTGGCTCACAGTCTCCGCTCTAATTCATCCCAAATGTGTTCTGTCGGGTTGAGGTCAGGACTCTGTGCAGGCCAGTCAAGCTCCTCCACACCAAACTCACTCATCCATGTCTTTATGGACCTTGCTTTGTGCACTGGTGCGCAGTCATGTTGGAACAGGAAGGAGCCATCACCAAACCATCACCAAACTGTTCCCACAAAGTTGGGAGCATGAAATTGTCCAAAATGTCTTGGTATGCTGAAGCATTAAGAGTTCCTTTCACTGGAACTAAGGGTTCAAGCCCAACCTCTGAAAAACAACCCCACACCATAATCCCCCCCTCCACCAAACTTTACACTTGACACAATGCAGTCAGGCAAGTACCGTTCTCCTGGCAACCGCCAAACCCAGACTCGTCCATCGGATTGCCAGACAGAGAAGCGTGATTCGTCACTCCAGAGAACACGTCTCCACTGCTCTAGAGTCCAGTGGTGGCGTGCTTTACACCACTGCATCCGACGCTTTGCATTGCACTTGGTGATGTAAGGCTTGGATCAAGCTGCTCAGCATGCGTTGAACCAGTTCTGTGATTTTACGTGGCCTACCACTTCGTGGCTGAGTTGCTGTTGTTCCCAATTGCTTCCACTTTGTTATGATACCACTAACAGTTGACCGTGGTATATTTAGTAGTGAGGAAATTTCATGAATGGACTTATTGCACAGGTGGAAACCTATCACGGTACCACGCTTGAATTCACTGAGCTCCTGAGAGCGACCCATTCTTTCACAAATGTTTGTAGAAGCAGTCTTCGTGCCTAGTGCTTGATTTTATACACCTGTGGCCATGGAAGTGATTGGAACACCTGAATTCAATGATTTGGAGGGGCGTCCCAATACTTCTGACAATATAGTGTAGATCATGAAACAATGGCTGTTGGCGCCCTCTGCAGGGATTTGTTATAATACATAATGTACATAAGATTTATATTATGTATTTTAACAGTGTTGTTCTTTAAAACCATATGATTACTTGCTTTTGATACTTTATTTGAACCAAATATTATTGCCTCATTGTTATTATATATGTATTTTAAAGGCATAGCTCTTTGTTTAGTTCTATTTTTATTACCAAAAAAAATTATCCAATTACTCGATTAATCATTAACATAATTGACAGATTACCCGATTGCCAAAATAATGGTTAGTGACAGCCCTAACATAGTTAATAACTTTTCATTTTAATTTGGGCTATACTACAAATTTCACTCAAAAAACGGCATAATATATGATAATTAAGCTTTAACATTTAATGCATAACATTGTAAAACTACAACAGAATTACTTTCATTGATTACGAAGCATAAACAGCCTATAAAGAAAAAAACATTGATCTGTTTTATTTTGGACAGTTGACAAAGGCCCTCTTGTTAATGTTCCGTGTGCGTAACTTTTTTGTGCCTTGTTTTAGAAATTACATGAATAAATGTCAAATTAAATTGGATGATAACTGCTCTTTTAATTTTTGCTTGTTTCTGTGTTTGTTTTCATTCCTTGAACCAGTTCAGAGCTCTGGTAAAAACACCCTGTAAAGGAGTGAGCCTAGTGGGAAAACTCGCAAACCTGGAGTAGTTCGAGATCAGAGGCGTCTTCTTGGCCCGGCACCATCTCGGTCAGCATCTCTGACATCACTTTAATATTCCCACGCACAATGTCCAGCTCACTTCTCAGTCTTGCAATCTGTGCGCACAAACAAAACACTTCCAAATTAACTATAGATATGAATAGAAAAATATAGTGGTAATACTCTAAAAAACATCTATTTTCTTTTAGGAAAAAAACCCCACACTTTTGAATGGTAGTGTAGACAGGAAACTGTTTAAGATTAAGTTTATTTCTATAGCACTTTTCACTAAAATCTCTTCTTAGCAGTAAGACAGCTCACTAGGTCTGGAACAGAGCCTCCGTTCACCACATTTCAGCTAAGCATTGAATGTAGCATATAGCAGTCTATTCTAAGGTGAGTGTGACCTGCTCTGGGTTTGCTGTGATCGGGCCTGATACAGCTGGAATCTGGGTGGGGTTTACGTCGGGTGTCGCAGCAGCTGCAGGTTTAGGGATCGCCTGAGATGCTGTCTTGGGCTGCGTGGGTGCTTTGTACTTGTGAATGCCTGGATCCACCTCAGGAACTCCCTAAAATGACACGCAAGAGGAGATGAAGCGAAATGAATGAAAACAGATATGCAAGAGCCGTGAGTGTGGTGCATTTTTCTCACTCGCTGTGGTGTATGGATGGGTGACAAGGCATCCAGGTCTGCCATGGGAAACTCAATTCCTTTCCTCTTCAGCTCCTCGTAAATGTGCACGACTCCAGTGAGGTCTGGGCTACTCCTGAACGCATCTGCCCAGGCCTGGGGTTGAACACAAAGACAGAGAGATGATTGGTTAATGTACAGGGGGTTATATGAGAGCTGAAAGAGATACTATATTATATTAAATACACAATAACTAGGTTTATATATTTATCAATAAATCCAATTTCTTTCAATCTCATATATTTTTACTAATTGAATGTTGCTTGTTCTACAGCAGCCATTTGTTCATCATTTTTAACATTCTGAAAATTTGATCATTTAAATAAAATAAATGCAAATATTTAATAATGAACTATGCCATGATTTTGTTTAATTCCAGAATTCTTACCTATTACATTTATGTACTGTATGATTGACAAATATGCATCACATTAAAACGGTTGACAGTTGATGGCACCCATTGACTTCCATAGTATTTTTTCTAACTATGGTAGTCAATGGGGGGCGAGATCTGCTTGGTTACAAACATTCTTCAAAATGTCTTCTTCTGTGTTCACAAAAGAAACAAAGAACGCAAAAGAAGATATTTCAATAAAGAAATTTATACAGGTTTGGAACAACATGAGTGTGAGTAAATGATGACAAAATTTTCATTTTTGGGTGAACTATCCCTTTAAGTCATCTTAAGGCCCCATTGCTATTGGGCTCCGGCACCCTGGTTGAAAACCACTTAGAAAATGGCTATAATTGCCAAATTTGGAAGAATAGATTCTCTGGATGGTTAGGGATATGCTTGTTGTCTAATGGTGGGAAATTTTACAGGCTGAAAAAAAAATGTGACCATTGGATTTGGGAGGATGCAAAAGTACTGTAGATACAATTCTGGAAACTGTCCTGTATCTACCTTAAACTGAGTCAATCTGATTCTGCAATGGCTTCCAGTCAACTAGAATTAATGCAATTGGAAGCTGCCTCGTAGACCAGGTCCAGCAGACCTAGTTTCCAGCCCCAATAAAGAGACAGTCCTCTAGCTCTACTGCACATCCATTCTGAATGTAGCAATGGTCATCAATGGTGGTTTCTAAAGGCGATTATTGCTAAAACAAAGGAAGAGCTCGGGGGAATATTGAGCCATTTTCCTCACTCAATTCACCTGAATAAGTGACAGCACTTTGTCCTGCACTATAGCAGGAGGGTTGGTCTTCGGAGTGATGATCTTCACCATGACACCTTCGATGAAGTCTCTGTTGGCAATGTGGACGTGAAAACGGTGGCCACAGTTTTTCACGCAAGTCTCCAGCACCTAGAAAAGACAAGTACGTAAGAAACTGAGATTATCAATCATTTAGACAAGCCAAAGCTTGCAGATGACAGCATAAAACAGCACTTCCAGCTAGCAAACTGCATCCAAATAGCCACAAAACACATTATTTAAATGTCAAAATAGCCTCTGGCAGGCCTGAAGGAGAAATTTACAAAGTACTCAGCCGCCATTAACTATTAAACATGCAGAGCATCAGACTAAAAAAACAGATCTGCTTTATGTGAAAGTGAGGGAACTCACAGTTAGAGCCAGCATCACTTCACGGAAGTTCTTGTTGCCGTTGAGTCTCTTTTTCAGCGCACGCATAGCATCTTTGGGCCTGTGGGGGCAAACAGTGTAAACGACTAGACGAAAGCTCATTCTCACCAACTATAAATGATACCTATATAACCATCCACACCAATGGATTCTAGGCGCACACTTCAGTTATGTTCTGCCACAATTGCAGTGCAAACTTTGAAGAACGAAGGATTTGACTGCCTTTCAATGGCGTTCATCGGTTGAAAAATAAATCCTCTGAGAAACTGCTTATAATTGTGGTGTGAGCTCCAATATTCTCTTATGGTGCGATTACATTAGCGAAATTTTGGCGAAATGTCATGAGAAAGAAACATCCATTGTCTGTTGTCAATAGTGTAGTGATATATGAAGCACAGCTCACACAAAGAAGCAGCTTTCAATGCAGCGAATCTGTGTGACCAACCTGAACTTGTTGCGAAGAGATATCTTTCGTCCTCAAGCAAAATTCACAATCACATGGACTTGAATTGAAATGACTAGATTTTGCATGTAAAAATTTGTCGAACAACAGTAAATGTGACTGCACCTTTGGAGTTAGAGCATAAACATTTTTTTAAAACTTTATGTTTATAGTTATTACCCAATTGGATAGTTCACCCAAAAATGAAAATCATCCCAATGATTTACTCACCCTCAAGCCATCCTAGGTGTATATGACTATCCTCTTTCAAACACAAATATATTCTGGCTCTTCCAAGCTTTATAATGGTAGTAAATGGGGCTCAAGATTTTGAAGCCCAAAAAAGCGCAGTCATCCATCATAAAAGTAATCCATATGGCTCCAGGGGGTTAATAAAGCCTTCTGAAGTAAAGCAATGGGTTTTTGTAAGAATAATATAAATTATATTTAACTTTATAAACTATAATAGCCAGCTTCCGGCAATGGCTGTACGCAATTCTAGTTTTGGTGGAAGAGTGACCGCTCTGATCCGACGCAAGACGTACTGACGAACAAAGAAGCGCAGAGGATAGAGAAAAACAAAACACCGGTCATAAATTAGAAGTCTAAAATTAGAATTTTTAAAGAGAATTGTTGGAGGATTTCGATATAAGAGAAGAGGAGCTTGAGTTGTTGCCAGCCCTACTTATTTGAACCGCGAGAGGCGGTCAAACATCGGCTCAGAGGTCACTCTTCTGCCGGAACTCGACTCGCATACGGCCGTTGCTGGAAGCCAGTTATTATAGTTTATAAAGTTTTGAATATGGTTTTTTCTTACAAAAACTCATCGCTTCAAAAGGCCTTTATTAACCCCCTGGAGCCGTGTGGATTACTTTTTTTTGATGAATGAATGCACTTTTTTGGGCTTGGAAGAGCCAGGATATATTTTTAATATAACTCCGATTGTGTTCGCCAGAACGAAGATAGTCACAAACACCAAGGTTGGCTTGACAGCGAGTAAATCATGGGATAATTTTCATTTTTGGGTGAGCTATCCCTTTAAAGGGCTACTGATATGAGTATATTCTACTGAAGAAGCTGTTTATTTATACCTACATTATATCACAAAATAACCATTCATTAGTGGCATTGCTCACATTTAGGGTTAGGGATATGAACAAACCCCTAACAGTAGCTATAGAACTGATGTTTTGCGTCATAGACTTTTTGCATCTGTGTTGTTTATTTCAGCATGATTAGATCGACTATAATTACCCAGGACCGCAACTAACTATTTTAAAGCATACAATTTTGCAGAGCAGTCTGTGAGCTCAGGATAGGAATTAAAAGACTCAATCTGACTAGACACCACCAGAGCGCCAGTACTGAAAGCCCTCTTACAAACACAGTGTAATTCAGGGCCAGGAAGTTCATCATCTCCAAGCTTACATAAGAAGCAGCAATTGGGTTTGTTTTTCCTGTGGTGTGATCAAAGCTCTTGTGTCTTCCCAGTCAGATCTAAGGAGCTTTTTATAAGCAAGAACAACGACAGCTACTAAAAGTTGAACTCATTGTAGAGACATTTTAACGTTTGTACAAATGAATGCGAGAAATTATTTTTAATCATTATTCATTCATATTTTTAATCATTAGTCATTATTTTTAATCAATATTTTTGTAACAGGGTGTTACCAACATGGCCGCCAACTGACTTGCCTTACGGACAAACTTTGCTCAGACTCAAACTTCAAACTGGAGAAATGGAGAAAAGCAATATTAGCTCCATCCAAAAACACATTACCTCTTCTTTTGAATAAGTAATTACTATGATATGAACATATATGAATGTGCTTAATATAAAGTAATCTGGATGTACAAACCTGATTCAAAAAAGTTTGGACACTGTACAAATTTTGAATAAAAAAGGAATGCAATAATTTACAAATCTCATAAACGTATATTTTATTCACAATAGAATATAGATAACATATCAAATGTTGAAAGTGAGACATTTTGAAATGTCATGCCAAATATTGGCTCATTTTGGATTTTATGAGAGCTACACATTCCAAAAAAGTTGGCAATAAGAGGCCAGAAAAGTTAAATGTACATATAAGGAACAACTGGAGGACCAATTTGCAACTTATTAGGTCAACTGGCAACATGATTGGGTATAAAAAGAGCCTCTCAGAGTGGCAGTGTCTCTCAGAAGTCAAGATGGGCAAAGGATCATCAATTCCCCCAATGCTGTGGTGAAAAATAGTGGAGCAATATCAGAAAGGAGTTTCTCAGAGAAAAATTGCAAAGAGTTTGAAGTTATTATCATCTACATAATATCATCCAAAGATTCAGAGAGTCTTGAACAATCTATGTGCGTAAGGGTCAAGGCCGGAAAACCATACTGGATGACCGTGATCTCCGGGCCCTTAGACGGCACTGCATCACATACAGGAATGCTACTGTAATGGAAATCACAACATGGGCTCAGGAATACTTCCAGAAAACATTGTCGGTGAACACAATCCACCGTGCCATTCGCCGTTGCCGGCTAAAACTCTATAGATCAAAAAAGAAGCCATATCTAAACATGATCCAGAAGCACAGGCGTTTTCTCTGGGTCAAGGCTCATTTAAAATGGACTGTGGCAAAGTGGAAAACTGTTCTGTGGTCAGATGAATCAAAATTTGAAGTTCTTTTTGTAAAACTGGGACGCTTGTCATCCGGACTAAAGAGGACAAGGACAACCCAAGTTGTTATCAGCGCTCAGTTCAGAAGCCTGAATCTCTGATGGTATGGGGTTGCATGAGTGCGTGTGGCATGGGCAGCTTACACATCTGGAAAGGCACCATCAATGCTGAAAGGTATATCCAAGTTCTAGAACAACATATGCTCCCATCCAGATGTCGTCTCTTTCAGGAAAGACCTTGCATTTTCCAACATGACAATGCCAGACCACATACTGCATCAACTACAACATCATGGCTGCGTAGAAGGAGGATCCGGGTACTGAAATGGCCAGCCTGCAGTCCAGATCTTTCACCCATAGAAAACATTTGGCGCATCATAAAGAGGAAGATGAGACAAAAAAGACCTAAGACAGTTGAGTAACTAGAAGCCTGTATTAAGACAAGAATGGGACAACATTCCTATTCCTAAACTTGAGCAACTTGTCTCCTCAGTCCCCAGACGTTTGCAGACTGTTATAAAAAGAAGAGGGGATGCCACACAGTGGTAAACATGGCCTTGTCCCAACTTTTTTGAGATGTGTTGATGCCATGAAATTTAAAATCAACTCATTTTTCCCTTAAAATGATACATTTTCTCAGTTTAAACATTTGATATGTCATCTATGTTGTATTCTGAATAAAATATTGAAATGTGAAACTTCCACATCATTGCATTCTGTTTTTATTCACAATTTGTACAGTGTCCCAACTTTTTTGGAATCGGGTTTGTACTACATTCACCTTTTTGTCACTGTCATGTGACTTATGGTGGCAGTTGCACTGTCATTCACAAATCCTCTCCCTTGTCCTCATGGGATAGTAAAGTGTTCATTTGACTTAGTCTTCTGTTCAGACTACTAATTTCACATTGTTTATCGCCAAGTATATAGTAGGGAAGTATGTGATTTCAGATGCTGTCATCATGTGTGTCATTCTCAAATAGAGAAGAGGAACTATAGTAATAGCCTCTTGCATTATGGGAAGTACAAAAGGGCAGAAGTGAAAAACGAACCTGAAGGGGAAAAAAACAACAACTGGGAAATTCTGGAAATTCTATAAATCATGTCAGATTCGACTATTCTCGACTATAAGTCCAAATGTACTCTTTGGCATAATCTGCTTAAAGGGGCATTTATGTAAATAATTGAATACATAATTAACAGGAAAGATTGTTTAAATTCTTGAAAACACCCACAACTTCTAGTACAACAGCAAAAAACCAGCCCAAACAAAGCAGAGCACAACAGAGTCCTGTGTTCCCTCACACAGAACAGAGACAAGCCTGTAGTGCCAGTTTGATGACAGTATGTGTGAGAGAAAAAGAGAAAATGAAGAATCATACGGAGCTGGAACAGCACCATGACTCTGTGTAAAGGGCCTGTCTTCACCTGGTATGAACATTTGTCTCAGGTTTTTGTTTTCTCCATTGAACGTCTTCAATGGAGAAATGTTTTCTCCATTGAACTATCCACTCAGATAAAACCTATTTCCTATTTCATGTAGCATTATATGCCGATGATGTTCTGGGCCTGATTTCCTGAAAACTTCTTAACTCTATGTCATTCTTAAATTATACTTTAACGTTAATACGTGTTTCCCGAAACATTCCTAGTTATTCGAAGTCATTCTCCGTAAGGTTGGTCTGGACCACTCTTAGCTATACCTTACCTTATGTATACGAATATAGTTCTTAAGTTGTAATACACCCAGTGTTCAATTATAATGGCAAAGAATAAAATGCAAAAATTCACTGCTAAATTCAAATGTGCTTTAGCGCTGATCCAGAGACAGATACGCTTAGCACTTGTCATATATCACAACTATTCAGTGTTTTCAACCACATCAGGTTTATTTTAGGTTTCAGACATTTAAATACACCTTCGAATGAAGTACAAGGCTATACAGTCAAACCAAAAATTATTCAGATGTTTTTGATAAATGTTTACTAGTGGGTGCAGGACACTATAGTTCATTTATGTAAGTGAGGATAGCAAAATAAAGTAAACTGTGACATATTATACCCAAACATTCTTCATACAGTGGACTACCAGTAAAATTAATAAACATTTGGAACCAAAAATTATTCAGACACTTTGACCTGACCATGTTTTACTTAAGTGTTATCTGACATAATTAAGATTTTTTTTTTCTGTCACTTTTTAACTCAGAGTTCTTACCATTTTTAAACTATAGTGAAACTGTATTAATGAATGAAATGTTCAAGGTGTCTGAATAAATTTTGGTTTGACTGTATAAAAAAAGACATTTATAGTTTGTTAAAAATCAAATTCCATACACTGATGTCTATGGAAGCTGCAATAATAACCCTTTCAATTATATAATTTAGTGTTTGAAATTTAAAGATGCCCTAGAATTAAAAATTGAATTTACCTCAGCATAGTTGAATAACAAGAGTTCAGTACATGGAAATGACATACAGTGAGTCTCAAACTCCATTGTTTCCTCCTTCTTATATAAATCTCATTTGTTTAAAAGACCTCCGAAAAACAGGCGAATCTCAACATAACACCGACTGTTACGTAACAGTCGGGATCATTAATATGTACACCCCCAATATTTGCATATGCCAGCCCATGTTCAAGGCATTACACAAGGGCAGCCAGTATTAACGTTTGGATCTGTGCACAACTGAATAATCAGACTAGGTAAGCAAGCAAGAACAATAGCGAAAAATGGAAGATGGAGCAATATTAACTGACATGATTCATGATAACATGATATTTTTAGTGATATTTGTGAATTGTCTTTCTAAATGTTTTGTTAGCATGTTGCTAATGTACTGTTAAATGTGGTTAAAGTTACCATCGTTTCTTACTGTATTCACGGAGACAAGACTGTCGTTACTTTCATTTTTAAACACTTGCAGTCTGTATAATTCATAAACACAACTTCATTCTTTATAAATCTCTCCAACAGTGTGTAATGTTAGCTTTAGCCACGGAGCACTATCAAACTCGTTCAGAATCAAATGTAAACATCCAAATAAATACCATACTTACGCAAATAGACATGTTGCATGACGAACACTTTGTAAAGATCCATTTTGAGGGTTATATTAGCTGTGTGAACTTTGTTTATGCATTGTTTAAGGCAAGCACGAGCTCCGTGGGCGGGGAGCGTGAGCATTTAAAGGGGCCGCAGCCTAAATCGGCTCATATTTAATGATGCCCCAAAATCAAAAAAATTAATAAAAAAAAAAAATTGATGGGGTATTTTGAGCTGAAACTTCACAGACACATTCAGGGGACACCTTAGACTTATATTAAATCTTTAAAAAAACGTTCAACGGCACCTTTAAATTAAAAAGGTTGCCTGACGCGTTTCCAAGGAATTAAAAAAAAAAAAAATAATAATAATAATAATGTTGTAAAATATCGGTCGCCTTAAACTCACGCTGGGGGATCAGCTAGAATATGACCCACCAGAATATGAATTAGAATATAGATTTAGTTTGCAATTTGGATTTTTTTTTATAAAATCCTTTTATAAAGTCCTGATAAATGCAATTTGTATAGAGTGTATAGAGTGAATTATGAATTAGAGTGAAGCCCCTGTATAGAGTGAATTATTGATTCTCGAGCCATCGATGTCAACCAATTCAGCACCGCCGCCATGGACAGCACCTGGTAACGTCACACTTAAGAAGATATATCTTAAGCCAGTGGTTCTCAACTCCAGTCCTCGGGACCCACTGCTCTGCACATTTTGTATGTCTCTCTTATATGACACACTCAATTCAGTTCATGCAGACTCTCCTAATGAGCTGATGATCTAAATCAGGTGTGTTAAATAAGGGATACATACAAAATGTGCAGAGCAGTGGGTCCCGAGGACTGGAGTTGAGAAACACTGTCTTAAGCAACCTTCTAAGGGATAGTTCAGGGAATTCACTTTATATTTTCAGTTAAGGTATACCTTTAGAGTCTTCATAGCGTGCTAAGAGACAACGTTATCGGTAAACCCAGCCCTGGTTTTCATGGAAAATCCAGTACAGTCTATTTCTAGCCTGCTGTCTATTTGTGAAGAGTTTTGCCATTTACCTGGTTTCAAGGTTAATTGGTGTAAATCTGCCCTAAATGAGTCTGCTAAAATGTTGCAGTATCCACCCATTATTTCTGCTGTTCAGCACTTTAATTACCTTGGGATACAAATTTATCCCTCTTTGAACCATACTGTGACGCATAATTTTCAGAAGTAGGCAAGGACATCAAGAGAGATCTGGACAGATGGATTAATCTGCCCAACTCTCTACAGGCCGGGATCTCTATTGCAAAAATAAATATTTTGCCTCAACTGATTTTTTTTAGTTCTATGATACCCCTCCCTTCTGTCAACTTCTGGAATTAAATCCATGGTAATATCTCCCAATTAATCTGGAATAGAAAAAGACAGCATTTGAAGTTGGCTACTTCACAGAGGAAGAGGGTAAATGGGGGCTTAACAGTATTACATTAAGTTCTATTTTTGGTCTTTTGTGCTCCGGCCTCTGCTTGTATGGTTTAACCCTCATACCCCTGTCTCTTGGCGTAAGATAGAAGAACATATTGTGCGTTTGTGGAATCTGGAAGACATCCTTTTTTCTAATGCATGTGCTTTGGTCCCATAGTTTCCCATCTTATTCAAACTTGGAGGTTGGTTGAATCTAGATGCAATATCTCCTGTAGGTGGCATACACAGTCTCCCATATTCAATAATAAAGGCCTGACAATTGGTGACAGACCCATTCCTCCTTTGCACTGGAGTAGGACTGGTATTTGCTATTTGAAGTACATTCATAATGATTCTGATTTGTGTTCTTTTCAAGACACTGCAAACTCATTCAATTTGCCAGCCTCCTATTTTTGTTTTTTGTTTTTATTTTTACCTACAGCTTAGATCGGCCCTCAAAGCATATGGTGCACCCTGGCAACAGCCTTTGCTTGTACACCCTTTATATAAATCGATTATTTCTCAAGGGAAACATTAATAATAAGCATAAGCGCACAGTACTAGCTGGCCTCATAGCTGCTAAAAAGATGACTTTCTGTTAAATGTCGGATTCTTACATTTCTGGATGTGACTTTTTTTTTAACCGTCCACTGCTCGACTTAAAGGTACCCTAGAACTTTTGGATGTAATATAAGTCTAAGGTGTCCCCTGAATGTGTCTGCAAAGTTTCAGCTCAAAATACCCCATAGATTTTTTTTAATTAATTTTTTTAACTGCCTATTTTGGGGCATAATTAGAAATGAGCCGATTCAGGGTGTGTGGCCCTTTAAATCTCGTGCTCCATGCCCCAAGAGCTCGCGCTTGCCTTAAACATAAAAAAAGTTCACACAGCTAATATAACCCTCAAAATGGATCTTTACAAAGTGTTCATCATGCAGCATGTCTAATCGCGTAAGTACAGTGTTTATTTTGATGTTTACATTGATTCTGAATGAGTTTGATAGTGCTCCGTGGCTAATGGCTAATGCTACACTGTTGGAGAGATTTATAAAGAATGAAGTTGTGTTTATGCATTATACAGACTGCAAGTGTTTAAAAATGAAAATAGCAACGGCTCTTGTCTCCGTGAATACAGTAATAACCGATGGTAACTTTAACCACATTTAACAGTACATTAGCAACATGCTAACGAAACATTTAGAAAGACAATTTACAAATATCACTAAAAATATCATGATATCATGGATCATGTCAGTTATTATTGCTCCATCTGCCATTTTTCGCTATTGTTCTTGCTTGCTTACCTAGTCTGATGATTCAGCTGTGCACATCCAGACGTTAATACTGGCTGCCCTTGTGTAATGCCTTGAACATGAGCTGGCATATGCAAATATTGGGGGCGTACACCCCAACTGTTACGTAACAGTCGGTGTTATGTTGAGATTTGCCTGTTCTTCAGAGGTCTTTTAAACAAATGAGATTTATATAAGAAGGAGGAAACAATGGAGTTTGAGACTCACTGTATGTCATTTCCATGTACTGAACTCTTGTTATTCAACTATGCCGAGGTAAGTTCAATTTTTGAATCTAGGGCACCTTTAATGGTTCGGATGAAAAGACACTCTGTATTTTGGCACACTGTTGCTGAGTCACTGAAAGCCTGGTTGAGATGATCTCTTTTCTTTATCTGATTTAATTTAAGTTGATTTAATTATGTTTACTCATTAATTCAAGCTCCTGAACTTGAGTACTTCCCCTTTGTTTGTTTTTTTCTCTACCTGTATATGTATATTGTATATTTATGTATGGATGTATGTATATGTGTATGTATATGTATTTTATTTATATGTGTGTATTTCACAAGTAATGATGCTGAAAATTCAGCTTTGACCACAGGAATATATTACATTTTAAAATGTATTCAAATTTCAAAAAATTGTAATAATATTTCACAATGCTACTGTTTTTACAGTATTTTCGATCAAATAAATGCAGCCTTGGTAAGCATAAGAGACTTCTTTCACAAAAATATTACCAACCTCAAACTTCTGAATGGTAGTGTACGTCATTTAATACATCAATGTGTATGTTTATCAGTACTAAAGATGTCAAAAAATTTAAATCAGACAGTTCTTCTGTGGTTGACCAGGGGCCCATTTCAATAAGGTGGTTCAACCAACTCTGAGTTAAAACTTGAATTGAGTTGACTTACTCAGAGATGGGAAACTCTTGAGTTTTCAGTTTCAGAACAACTAAATCGAGTTAGTTCAATCAACTTTGAGTGAAGAGAGGATGGCCACAATACCAAGCATTGGAAGAATATTAAAATCCAACTGGAAAAAGAATAACTGTTGCTTTTGTATTAGTAGGAAATACAGATGACCAAATAAATTGTCCATAAAGTAATCTGTTTCATTTTCAGAAGGTGCAATGATGGGTATATTGTGTGTCATCAAAGCATCCAACCACATCAGGAAATCCTAAATGTTATTAAAAAAAAGACCCAGTAATTAAATTGTAATTGTTAGGTAACTTCCAGTGATCGCTGCATCATGTTATCATGTCAGATTAGCCTCATTTAAACCAATTTCTGCACCACTGACCTGCAATCCTGTGAAACTGCTCTTTGATGGCTCTCATAGGTTTGTGTCCAGGAAACAACACAAAAACTCTCAGAAAAAGCGTGAGAGCTAGGCACACTTTCCTTACCGCTCTGCATACAGCGGCCTTACTAATGTGCTCTGCATCCCCGATGTCATATAGAAAACTACCATTCAAATGTGCCCTATAGAGAATGATGTGATTGCAAGCAGATTGGGTTATGACTTATGAGTAAACATTCTTCAAATTATCTTCTTTTGTGTTCTGCAGAAGAAAGAAAGTCAGAGGTTTTATGCTTTTCGACATCAGGTGTAAACAGGCCCAGAGGAACTGCGAGAACCCATTACTGATGAAGCACAATGCTACGAAAAGACATTCACAGTCAGGTCCTGTCCCAAATGGCACCCTAAACACTCACGGTCTTCCTACGAGTCCACACTTTTGTGGCGTAATGCCGCTTTGACTATTGGGAAGAAGTCTGCTGTGGAGCTCGCGAACACCCTTCTGAAAACTAAAATGACAAACGGGACACCCAACGCACACGCGGCAGCCATTTAGGGCTGTCAAACGATTAATCGCGATTAATTGCATACAAAATAAAAGTTTGAGTTTGCATGATATATATGTGAGTAATGTGTGTAAATAATATGTATATATAAATACACACAAATTAATGTATATATTTAAGAGAAATAAGTTATTTATGTACAAAAAAATATAAATTATCTAAAATATTAAAGAAATACATATACTTGTAAATATTTCTCAAATATATACATGGATGTGTATTTATTTATATATACATAATAATTACACACAGTACACCCACATATATTAGGCAAACTCAAACTTTTATTTTGTATGCGATTAATCGTTTGACAGCCCTACAGCCATTGTAAGTCCACAAGCCCGAAAGGACATATGAAGTGTGCCATTTGGGACAGGGCCACTGTCTGCTCTGTGGTCTGTGAGAGTCACTGTGAGTCATCAGCAGAATCTGTGTGCAAGTGTGTGTGTGTGTGTGTGTGTGTGTGTGTGTGTGTGTGTGTGTGTGTGTGTGTGTGTGTTGGTTTCTCACCCTTCCTCGGTCTCATTAATGATGTCACAAATCTCCATGTTGAGTGTCCAGTCTTCATTCTGCAAGGAGCCATCTGTGGCTTTTTCTGTGAGAAACAAATCACACACTGATCAGCAGGATGTTTCAATTACTGACACAAACTCAATCACGAGTTCCGGACACATGACCACGTCTGGAACTCAAGCTGTGTTCCAATCGACAGAGTCACTACGTAGTGTTCACAGCTCATTCCCTGAGCATGCTGTGTAAGTTAACTTCACTTGACAAAATACGTTCATTCGGAACACCCTGAAGTAACATCAAACAGACCAAACTCAAATTGTGCATATTAGAGAAATGTGAGGTATGATGAGATAATATACTTCTGTAAATAAATATATTATACTTTTATTTAATATACATGCGTGTATATATATATATATATATATATATATATATATATATATATATATATATATATATATATATATACATACACAGTACAGTCCAAAAGTTTGGAACCACTAAGATTTTTAATGTTTTTAAAAGAAGTTTCGTCTGCTCACCAAGGCTACATTTATTTAATTAAAAATACAGTAAAAACAGTAATATTGTGAAATATTATTACAATTTAAAATATCTGTTTTCTATTTGAATATATTTGACAAAGTAATTTATTCCTGTGATGCAAAGCTGAATTTTCAGCATCATTACTCCAGTCTTCAGTGTCACATGATCCTTCAGAAATCATTCTAATATGCTGATCTGCTGCTCAAGAAACATTTAATGTGTACAATTGTACAAAATATTTGTGTACGATATTTCTTTTCAGGATTATTTGATGAATAGAAAGTTCAAAAGAACAGTGTTTATCTGAAATCTAATCTTTTGTAACATTATAAATGTCTTTACTGCCACTTTTGATTGATTTAATGCATCCTTGCTGAATAAAAGTATTCATTTCTTTAATTTCTTTTCAAAAAAATAAAAATAAAAATTCTTACTGACCCCAAACTTTTGAACGGTAGTGTATAATGCTACAGAAGCTTTGTATTTCAGATAAATGCTGTTCTTTTGAACTTTCTATTCATCAAGGAATCCTGAAAAAAAAAGTACACAACTGTTTTCAACATTGAAAAAAATCATAAATGTTTATTGAGCAGCAAATCAGCATATTAGAATGATTTCTGAAGGATATATATATATAAAAATGTATTCTAAATTTCAATTAATATGTTATATTTGAAAACGCTAAATTGAGTGATTTGAAAAGTCTGTTGCGATGTTTAAAATATAAAATAAATGCAATGTGGTTATATTAGATGAGTATTTTATCTTAACCAACTGTAATCATGATAGTTGCATTGCAACTGTTGTGTCTTGCGCACTTTATACTAAAAAATAACATGTACAATTAAACTTACACCTGGGACTAATTAAACTTTATAAATATGGTAGAGCCATTACACCATCATTATATTAGTCAGAACTTGCAGTATTGGGATGATGCCAATGCTGTTCACATTCTCTTTGAACTTCGCTCCCTTCATATGGGAAAGTCACTTAAGATGGTGAAATACCCTGTGAAGTCCATTTTGCATGGCACTAACAGTTGATTGGAACGCACCTTTAGGTCTGGGAAGCTACTTCAAAACTGTAGTGTAGCTTGTCAAGACATAATTTAAATAAGCTACTAACAAAATATAACTAACAACATAAAAATCTATTTAGTATGGTAACTTCTTTTTAAGTAGCCTACATAAATAGATATAATTAATTTTATTTTATTTTTTTCAAATTATGTTTTTAAATTTAATTTTTTCTGTATACCGTTCACATCACAGAAATCATAGGGTACTACAAAAATGTCTAAAATATCTAAAAATCAGAGTAAATATTTATCTTGCACAAGAAACCACGAGGACCAGGAAAAAATAAATAAATTAAAGAAATAAAATCACAGATCAATTGCAAATAAATGTGACATGTCATTTCTGCACCATTACCGTCATCAAAAGTTTCTACAAAATATAATGACTGTTTTCAAAAATTTTTCCAGAACACTCCCCCTCTCTGACATATAGTTCTGGTCAGCAAACAAACATGTTACATGTTATACATTTAACTAAATTACACACTAAAACACACATATAAACCACTAAGTGTGGATGTATATGTGTGTACATATTAGGGGTGTAACGATATTAAAACCGAACTGAAAAAACACGATAAACCAACCACGGTATGAACCGCGATACTCTCATAGTGTACTGAACGTGCCCCACCCCCTGCTGCCCCACCTAGCCCTGGCATATTGGATCTACACAACGAGTACAAGAGTTGTAGCCTAACCACCATTAACTGCAACAAACCAAGTGTCATCTTTCAAATTCTCTCCATTTAATCGCGAAATTCAAACAAACAAAAAAATGTCGTTTTGGCGTGACAGATCACTGTACAGGCGGCAGCGTTGAGCACGATTAAACGCGATCTTCTCTTCCTCTTTAATACTAATTACAGAATAAACATGAATGAACATCTGAAGGTATGTTGAAAGATACAGTACAACTTACTGAAACGTATAATATCTCATGTAATCGCTCAATCAGTGTTTCAATGGTAGAAAGACATTAATAAAACAGCTTGTAATGTCTCTTAGCCATCTCTCTTTCTACAGTCTTTCTTCAAATCTCCCCCTTCCTCACTCTCTCTCCTCCCCCATCATGAGTGCACACGCTCCCCTACTGCTGATTGGCTACAACTGTGTTATGCTGCTCAGTCTGATCCACTTTCAACAGCGTTTCTCAGAAATCGCTTACTGCACCTTTAAATTGGCTGAGACAAAACTTTCAGTTACTCCCCATCACTGCTAACCTGAATCACTCTATGAGAAGATCAGCCTCTAGCAGAAGAGATTTCAGCTTTACTGCCTCCCATCTGTGAGGGAGGCCTGACCTGAACTCGCCTGGCCTGGATTATTAATCAATTGTCAGATGTCATTTTCCTCATTGCTTACACAATAGTAGCACAGATAAGATTTTAATCTTATCCAACTACTGGTGCTCTTCTGGTAAAAAAAAAGGCTTGATTTACACAGTGATGAGATAGTGAGAAGTTAATGTAGTACTTTTAGAAAATAAAAATCACCAGCATGTGTTTCATAATACAACGTTTAGGAAGAGAGTGTGATGAAATAAGATCTAGTTTCACAATCTTTTGAAATCAGGTGTGAAGAAACTTGGGTATGATTCTCGTACATGACAGCTTACAGCTAAAATGTGCTTTTGCGTGTCTGTCTGGCTTGTTTTTAAGCCAAACAGCTTTAGAACGAACAGTAAATGCCACATTATTGAGGATGTACACTTGAGAGATTTCACTGTTGCTCAACATGAAGCTGGCATTGCTTTCCTGGTGAGTGACTCAGGATAAGGGTGGGGACTGATGACAAAACATAGCAAAGAAGATCTGATCAAGCAGGTGAAATGTCACAATCTGGCAACCGGTCTATAAACTACATTCCACACTCAAAACAACTTCTGTTTCCTTGACACTTTCCTGTACTCCTTTGGAAACCGTGCTGTGAGTTTTATCATCAGACACATGAGTAGAATCTGGATTTTTTGGGGGGCATTTTCTGTGCAGATTTTAAGAGGGAAATCTGTGCAATTCCAATTAAATGTTGTTAAAGGTGCTCTAAGCGATCCTGGGTGGAGTAACTTCCTGTTGACGTACGAAATGTTGTCAAACAAAACAGAGGCTAGCTAGACCCTCCCTCCTCCTCCCCCTCCCCTCCGTGCTTCCTGAAACAGTCATGAACGCGCATTTAAAATCATTCTTGTCGGTTATTGGCTGGAGCGTGTTTATTATGATTCGTGGTCCAGGCTGCAACAGTTTGTTTTTATTGCCGTTTTCAGAGCTTGTGGCGACTACAGAGACCGCGTTTTTTTTACAGTGTGTGTCTAAAAACACGTGACATCACTTAGAGCACCTTTAACATTTGCAAGCAAGCAAAGACCCTTTTAAGTGAAATAAATAAATCAATAAATATCTTTTTGCATCCACACAGTTCCTGACCTTTAAAGGGATAGTTCACCCAAAAATGAAAATTATCCCATGATTTACTCATCCTAGGTGTATATGACTATTTTCTTTCAGACAAACACAATCAGAGATATATTTAAAAATATTGTTGCTCCTCCAAGGTGTATAATGGTTGTGAATAAGTGTGTCCACATTTTGAAGCAAAAAAAAAAAACTGCATCCATCCTAATCCATACGACTCCAGAGGGTTAAAAAAGTCCTTCTGAAGTGAAGCGATGGGTTTTTGTGAGAAAAATATCCATATTTAAAACTTTAGAAATTCAAATAACTAGCTTCCGAACTAACCCTTTAAAGTGGAGAAACTTGGAGTCTCTGTTAACTTTAACGTTTTAATTCATTAAATTTACTTATTTAGTTTAGGTTTACCCCAAATTATCAATGCATATTAGTCACAATATTTGGATAACATGGTTGAAATAAAATTACACTGTAGAGCTTTGAGGGCGGGGCAACCTGTCACTCACAAGAGATCCACAAATAGCAAACCCCAACCATCTAATCAATTCCCCATGGACAAAATAAAGTCTCATCCTACATTTTCTCTTGTTTGAGAAGCAGTTTCACTCATACGGTCAAAGAGTGTTCACGCAACAACGTCAGCTCTCGTGTGAACGCAAAACGTATGCTTCATGTGCTCTAGTGAACGCGCATTGCAGATCAATATTTTCATAATGTGGTAAAAAAAATTTTTGCGCAAACAAAGCAATCGCATTGCTTAATGGGGGTTAAACCACTAGAGTCACATGGATTACTTTAACAATGTCTTTACTACCTTTCTGGACAGTAAAAGTAGTAGTTGCTTTGGATCTCTATAGAGGGATAGAAAGCTCTCAGATTTCATTAAACATATCTTAATTTGTGTTTCAAAGATGAACAAAGTTCTTACGGATGTGGAACGACACGAAGGTGAGTATTTAATGACAGAATTTTCATTTTTTGGGTGAAATAACCCTTTAACACCTTTAGTAACCCTTTAGTACATTTGGCCCTATTGTTAGGGAACTGCTCTTAGAGTGCTCACATGTGTTTATTACACTAAAAGCTCTCACGCTGAGCAGCAAAGCACCAATACACATCCGTACAAACACTGAAACACATTGAAACTTCTGTTCATCAAGATATAATCAATTGTGTTTTTACAAGTATGAGTTTAGGCAACATTTCCAAAAAGCTACTTAGGTTACAGTTTCTGTTCCAATTTTGACTACATTTGAGTCACTAGGGTGGCTGACCACAGATCTGTGCTTTGGCCAAAATGAAACATCATGAACAAATTTGGAACAAGCAGCAGTTAGATCTCTAGCTGATGTAGAATTTATCCCCATATCTAGGTCACCATGACTAATTTCCATAACATTTAAACAGAAATTGTGTAAACGACAAATCGACTAGTTTAAGAAATCACCAGAAGAAGTCTGTATAAACTATCCATTTGAAATAGTCTACTAAATCTATGAATCTAACAGGTAAAACCCTTACTGAATGTCACATGTACATGCGCTAAAGATAATTACATGCATTATGATCCTTGTACATTAAATTTGAGCATTCACTTAATCAATGTTAGCCAACAGACATATTTTCAACAATCAACTGAAGCAACAGGCAGTCCAGGACCAATAAGTACTTAATAAAATAAACAGAATTCCTGAAATAAATGACTTTGTCAGCAAGGACGCATTAATCAAAAATGACAGGAAAGACAATTGAACTAAATTGTTTTTATTTCTATAAAAAAATCTAAAAGGACAGTTGTGGTGGTACCACGTTGTCCAAGTAATATAATCAGTGTATGGCCGAACACCGTGTCGGCCTGCCATCAGCATGCCAGTGCCAGTGAACTTTCCCTCAACAAACTGGGAAGTGTCTGGAGCATAACACCACTTTCACAGCTGGGTGAGGCCTCTTCCTTTAGTCTGCAGAGCCGCAGGAAATACTTCATGCCTTATTCATACCCCTGAGCTGCTCTTCTATCAAACTGACAGATGTGTCGAGGCGGAGAGAAAACTGCTGCTACTGTCTGCTCACCAGACACCAGGACAGAGTTCATACCAGCCATCTTCTTCCACTCCTGTCCTACAGCAATGTTCCTGTAGGCTGCCTGTGGGTTGTTTTGTTAAGAAGACACAGGCTGCGTCCGAAATCGCATTAGGTACTTATTTTGAATAAGTACTTTGCAACCTTTAAAAAAGTTTGTTCTATATAGTATAGGGTAGTCAAAAGTACCGAAAAGTACTGTGTTCATGTGCTCAACATATATGTCTGTGACTGGCTACAATGATCAATGCAGGAGAGTTTGAAAGCAGGCATATATCAACGGATAAGTCTATCAGCGGATATATTAGGTATCCACTGATAGACGGATCCGCTGATAAACGGCTGCTTTCAAACGCTCCCGTGTGTATCTGTGTAAGCGCTCAGTGAGCATCAAAGATGTGTATTTACGACATTTTTTTTTTTTTTTTAAGATTTATTTTTGCCTTTATTGTGACTAGATGTGCTGATATTCGGTAATACGATACTGTATATCACGATAATGAATATGCATGATATTGTTACCGTGGGCATCTCAAAATACCTTGAATAATTATTTATTACGAATTATTAGAATTTTTATATTACAATTTAAGAATACTTTACCCATCAACCCTATAAAATCCACAACACCGCTGTATGCAGCGTCAAAGAGGCACGCGCACTATGTAAACAAACCCAACCTGCATGAGAAGCACATGGTAGAACAAGGAGACGCGCTGAATGAAAGTGCACGTTCACTCTCTTACAGCAGAGGGTGCTGATGGAACAGCAGAAATACTGTGGTTACCCCGGAAACCCATAAACAGCTGCGGTACTACAGTATTTAAAATGCTTTAAACAGCCATTCAGTTTTTTTTGTATTCGCAATGTTGTTCATCACAACACCAAATACTTAATATTTAAAGACTTAACTGGCTATTTATTTTCAAACTTAAGTATTTTTATATTTTAATATGGACTACAACATGCCCTATAATGAAATTTTCTGATTATTTGATATTGTTCAGTAACACTCGATGACCTAAGGCTTCATTAGTTAATATGTTAATTCATTATTACCAAACTGACAATGAAAAAATACTTTTATTATAGCATTTATTAGCATTTAAAATAGCATTTATTAATCTTAGTTAATGTTCATTTCTAGTTAATGTTTATTAACATTACTAAAATCAAAAGTTGTAATTATTATTTAAAGGACCTAAAACTAACAATGATCAGTTGTATTAACTAATATTAACAAAAAAATATTACCTTCTGTAACAAATGTAGCTATTGCTCATTCTTAATCTTAGTTAATGCATTAACTAATGTTAAATAATGAGATCTTATATAGTGTTACCTGTTGTTCTTTATAATTCTTTTGCACTTTGATCTGTTTGAAACATTTTACTTTATAATTTGTGTACTGCGTTATTGTATTTAAATGTTCAGAGTTCTTTTTGTTATAACAAAAAGAGATCGGAAAAGGTCCATGAGCCAGGACTCAAACTCGGGACGCCCAAAGCGCAACTGCGCTATGTGTCGGCGCGCTGCCCACAAGGCTATTGGCGCTGACATTATTTACGTATTTGAAGCACTGATCTTTGTAGCCAATCACAGACATATCTGTTGAGCACATGAACACAATGGCCCATCAGAGGTTAGTCAGCATCCGTTCAACGGCGCTCAAAATGCTAGGGGGAAATGCTGGTATCATGACATTTTTTAAATTTCAGTACTGACTTGGTACCCAAGTACACCAGTACTTTTGATAGTACGAATGTGTGTAGTATGAATGTAATTCGAATGTACTATATTCACCATGTTGTCACTGTCAGGTGATGTATGACATCAGTTGTGTCGCTTCACTCTTATTCCTAAATCCTCTCCCGTGGCCTAATGGGATAGTAAAGTGTCTATCATATGCACACTTCAGAATCCCACCAGAAGTAGCAGGTCACTTTTTGCCTACTCTTTTATGAGTACTGTGAATTCAGACATACTACTCTTGTCACATACTGTTTTGAACTATAGTAGTGGTTAAACAGATCATAGTTGATCAGTAGGGCTGTAACGATATGCGATATGAAACCGAAATCGCGATACGCAGGTCCACGAACCTGTATCGCGATGTGAGAAGGCAGAATCGCGACACACCCCTTCCAACTCCCAGAGTTATCCTTCCTGTCCAGATCCAATGCTACCACATTTTTAAATTACTATAAGTATTAGGGGTGTAACGATTTATCGTAGATGGTGTGTCTCAATCAGCTCTCTAGTTCAGTAAGTGTTTCGGGCACACATTGAATCTTGCAAGCAGGTTTAAACGTTTCTCATGTCAGTCTCTTGCATGGTCGCGTGAGAAAAGTCGTGGCTTTCTTTCACCGCAGTGCACAGCAATAGCTGTGCTCACAGAAAAGCAAAAGACGCTTGTGATGCTTTGCTTTAAGTTAGGGGCCGTTCACATATTGCGTCTTTTCCGCGTGCAAGTCAGTTATTATTTTCAAATGTAGCCGGGCGGCAGGCGCGCTCATAATGGGATCAACGCGGTCGCGACGCGCATGCAATTCTCAACTTCTCAGAATGCCGCAAGGGCACCGCAGGTCGTGTGACAAGAATCAACCGATCAGCTATGGCCTTTCCTTAACAAAACATCAAAAGCTCAGCCGAACAGCTGATCATAGCTGATCATACCTGTTCATGGTGGTTTTTATATCTTATCTCCATCAATATATCTCGTAGTAAAACTAATGCAAGGGCTAGAAATCATTTATCCTTTGCAGAAACATCCTGATCCTCTTGGAGAGCTCAGTTCATGGTTGCATAGCAACGGCCGACGCCACAGGAGCGCAAGCGCTTTGGAAAGAAGGAGAAGCGGTGCGGCCGCGCCTTCCACGCCTTTTTAGACGCGATATGTGAACGGCCCCTATTCATAATTCTAAGTTCATGTTAAATTTAACATTTTTTTTCAGTGACAGACAGCCCTATTCAACTGTTAATTTGAATACAGAAGGTTTTTATTAAAATTTTATATTTATTTATTTTATTGAAATGTGATCTTGTATGTACAACAAGGAAAATTATTGAAATTTGTTCATGTTTTTTTAATAAATCTTGTTTGAATTTCAGTTTCATTTTGTTCAAAATATCGTGATACGTATCGTATCGTGAACTCTGTATCGAGATACGTACCGTATCGTGACCTGAGCGTATCGTTACACCCCTATTGATCAGTGATCCCTATGAACCAGACCCCAGAGTTTGGCACACATGTGATTAGCACATTAATATCAAAGTTTAACCACCATAGAGTGAAAGTTTATCATTTGCATGTGTTATATCTTGCCAATTTACACATTCAAGCGATTTAAAACCACTAGCACATAACATTTCACCTTTTAATTCACTTCCATTGTAAGCATATCATAACCCTTTTTTTTTTTTTTTTTTAAAGAAAAAATAGGGAGGAGATGAATTTTTTTTTGGAATTTCTGTCTCACATGCTGTCAACCGGGCTTAACTTCTCCAGAATATTCCTTTAACCAGCGACTTCCAGAGTGAAAATCCTCCAGTAATCTCTTCAAGAAGATTCATGGGGAGGAAGAAAGGAGGCAATAAGTAAACAAACAAGAGCAAGAAAATAAAAATTGGATAATATTGTATGCTAGAAACTGTTAGACAGGTAAAGAAAGCAAGTGGATAACAGGCAAGACACATGGCTGAGTTCAGCCCTGCGGCGGAAGACAGCGAGAGCTGGACTGAGTGCTAGTCTGAATCACGTGGACTCAGCCGTACCAATCTCTGCCAAACACCACACGGCCATACAGTCACACACATTTGAGACCTGAACACCACAGCCTGACCTGTATACATCAGTGTTTCCTAATATTAATCGGCAGCAGTGCTGTAACTCTGCTGAATATACAGAGTGATTCATGAACAAATGACTCTTGATTCTTAATGAGCCGTTTTTTTTAATGAACTGGTCAAAAAGTTTTACAAATTCATGTTATGCTTTGAATCAGTCTAACAAATCTACCACTGAATAAACTAACTGAATAATAAGAGAACTTCCTGAACCACAAGCAGTTATTTTAGTATTATTTATTGTCTCTTTTAAAACGGTTAGTTCCTGTCCTTGATTCTTGCTTCACCCAACAGTTCTGTGTATCACTACAACACCCTTAGCAACCAATCTTAGCAACATAGACTGTTTGTTCTCAGTTGATATTGTTCCTTGAAGCTTACTGTATTACGTAGAAGATTATTGTGAGAAAGAGATCGATTGAACGAGTTTATTACCTGCATTCAGATTTAAATGTCCGCTGCAATATCTTGTCCTTTTAATAGTTAAGGGGTTTTCCCATGACTGACAGCGCTAGTCAAAGCATTTGTCAGTTATGTCTTGTTCCGTGTTCACAACAATTCAGTCTTTTCAATATAAAAGTCTTCACTACTGACTCACACACTCATAAAGAGTCTTTGCCGCCATCTAATGGCGTAATAATGTAACTTCTGTTGCTGATCATGGTCAGGGACTATTTTTTCAGGTGGAAGGAAGGCTTTTAGTGATTTTACTTCATGAAAGTTGCATTGATACATATTTCTGGCTTTAATATTTGTATTGTGTGGTAACCGTTTTATAAAAGCAATAAGGTACTCAAGGCTGTGCTGTATCGTAAATAAGTCACAGCTGAAGGGGTTGCAGGCACTCCGCTTCTCGTCGTGCCTAACAACATCCTTCAGTCATGACTTATTCATGATACAGAACAGTCTCTCGCACCTTATTGCTTACTTATAGTTTTTATTAATATTTAATTAGCTTTTATTTATTATTTTCATATTTCATTTTAGTAATTTTGTTGTGCTTTTGTGTGTTTTTAGAAACTGTATTTCTATTTAGTTTATTTTAATTTCTGTTTTAGTAATTTTAGTACTTCAAACTTATTTTATTTTAGTAGTTACAAATGCAACTTTTTTAAGTTTAAGTAAAGTTTAAAGGGATAGTTCACCCAAAAATGAAAATTTGATGTTTATCTGCTTACCTCCAGTGCATCCAAGATGTAGGTGACTTTTTTTCTTCAGTAGAACACAAATTATGATTTTTTAACTGCAACCATTGTCGTCTGTCAGTCAAATAATGGGAGTGAATGGAAACTCTATCAATAAGAGTCGAAAAAACTTGCACAGACAAATCCATATTAAACCCTGCGGCTCGTGACGACACATTGATGTCCTAAGACACGAAACGATCGGTTTGTGCGAGAAACCGAACAGTATTTATATCATTTTTTAACCTCTAATACACCACTATGTCCAACTGCGTTCAGCACTCGCTTAGTGAGGTCTGATCTCGCTCTGACAACATTAGTGATGTCTCGCGCTTATACTTCAGTGAGTGCGAGACATCACTGCCGTTGTCAGAGCGTGATCAGATGCTGAACGCAGTTGGACATAGTGGTGTATTAGAGGTAAAAAATTATATATATACACTGTTAAATGCCTAATTCTACCTCGTTTCGTGTCTTAGGACATCAATGTGTTGTCACGAGCCGCAGGGTTTAATTTGGATTTGTCTATGCATGTTTTTTCGACTCTTATTGATAGAGTTCCCATTCACTCCCATTATTTGACTGACAGACGACAATGGTTGCAGTTAAAAATCATCATTTGTGTTCTACTGAAGAAACAAAGTCACCTACATCTTGGATGCGCTGGGGGTAAGCAGATAAACATCAAATTTTCATTTTTGGGTGAACTCTCCCTTTAAGTTTTTAATACTTTTAGTTAAAAAAATGACAAATCATTTCAGTATTTCCAGTTACTGGCTCGTGAACAATGAGTTTGTGAAATGTTTCCCTGCCCAAGTAGCTCAAGTAGCTTCGTATTGGTAAAAAACAAGTGTATACAGAACTTCAATTACAAAATCTCACAAGGAAGTTGGCTGTCAACGTGATACTTTAGTAAAGCTGAACACTTAGCAAACACTTCAGATTCCAAAGCTACTTATGTGGAGACTCATTAAGTCCTTCTCTGTGATTTGCTTCCTTAAACGTTCACGCCTTGGTGGGCCAGTATCAGTCCTGAATAACATTTGGTCTGAGAGGAGGGGAGGATACACTTTTACCATCATCCTTTAATCTCTCCGAGGACAAATATTACAATCTCGTTGTCAGCACATTTACAAAGCAACCTTAGAGTACCTTCTGTCACTTCAGAAGGTGGTCAGAACTAATCTAATATTATTTAAGATGATATGAAAAAACTGCAATGATCTTAATAAATGTTGTATTTATAATATAAATATTAATATGAAATATATTTTAAAAAAACAAACAAAAAAACAATTAAAGCAATGCTTATTTATTTATTTATTTATTGAAAAAACATTGAAAGCTACATGCCATTGATTTAATTGAACCTCATAGCCTAATGTTTATACTAACATAGTTTTTATTATGGTTACTGGTATTGACTTTTGTTATTGTGTCAAGTCAACCTTGTCTATTTCAGAGGTGCTAGTTTTTATGACACAGGAAATGAATCAAGAGCTGTGGCCTTGTGTCCATATTGGTACCAAACAATTATAGCTTGTTTTCCTCTCTCATACTAAAGCCCTATTCAGAAAGGACTAGTTTTCTAAACGATATTGCAGTTACAATTCTTATCACTCAAGGTTTGTGATTTTATGTACCAATTCAGACAGGACTAAGATCTCCCTGTTGTTTACAGTGGGAGTGTGTATTTTCCAGACGTGGATCTTACAGAAGGTCATCTGCTGTGCTTGCATCCATCACATATGATAAGTATACATTTTATGAATTACTTACTGATTAAAACTTTTATTTATTATTAAAACCCTATTTAACACTTCACATTTGTTTATAAAAGTGGCTGTTTTTAATAAACACATAAGTGAGCAGAGACATCTAGACATCTAAACAAGTATCTTACCTGACACTGATATTGAAAATGCACAGTCTTCCCAGTTTCTGTGATTTGACTTAATTTTATCATTTTATTTTTTTCATCAGATGGCATCTATTTTGAAACGAACTGAAAGCACATGTGCTTGTTGCGCAAACAGAAAATTTGCATTCAGACTGGATTATCTTTTTCAGAGGACCGTTGAGTTTGGTGAAAAAGAGTAAGCAATTTGCTCTGAAATTTTTATGGGATTAAAGGGGACCTATAATGCCCCTTTTAACAGATGTAACATAAGTCTCTGGTGTCCTCAGAATGTGTCTACTAAGTTTCAGCTCAAAATACCCCACATATCATTTATTATAGCTTGTCAAATTTGCCCCTATTTGGGTGAGAGCAAAAACATGCCGTTTTTGTGTCCCTTTAAATGCAAATGAGCTGCTGCTCCTGGCCTGCTTTCCAGAAGAGGGCGGAGCTTTAACAGCTCGCGCTTCGGTTGCTCAACAACAACGAAGCTGGAGAATCTCACGCAGCCAAAATGAGGAATGTCAGTAACGGTGTTCAGCCTTACATTGTTCAAACCGGAGTCGGACACTGATGGAGAGACTCAGGAAGAAGTTACAACTTTTAAATAATGTAGTTGCTGTGGAGTTGATTCAACTCATCGACTAGCATGTGCCGTCATGTTAATCTTTTGTGCAAATCCAGCATTAAACTGACCCTCGTTTGTGAAGCAGTCCAGCGTAAAATGACAGCAACATTCTACTACAACAACTCTTCCTCTTCTCTAAAAGAGAACATGGCCTCACCCCCTTTGTCACATGTTCCTGGAAGCAGGGTTTATAGAGTTTGTGGTTAGTGATGTCACCAACCCGAGAAAAGAAGCTTGTTGTAGTCCCTACCAGCTGTTTGTTGTAGTCCTTAAAAAGCGATATCCCTTTGCATTGAACTTTGAGTATTGTAACTTTTCAGATGTTGTTTGCTCAAACAGCAACATTACACACTAACTAAAGTTAAAAAAATGAAATCATAATCAAGGACCCCTTTAAAATCACAAAGTAAGCCAGTAAAAACTAGCCCCATTCAAATTGGGCTTTACACTACTTTTCAAGTTTGGGCTCAGTAAGATTCCCAAACTACTGAACGGTAGTGTACGGCCAAGGCATTTCTTTTCGCTTCTGTTCTGTCACTTTCCTCCTGGAACCTCTGTTTTTTTTTTATGTCAGACACGAATAGAAGACATCTGCTTTAACAAAAGTATCGTGCAAGAGCTAAGTGCTGAAGAAAAAAAAAAGAATTATCTGCCTCATAATGAAATGCTCATCCATTGAGAAGATATTGCCTTGTGGTCAGCAGATCCTGAACCTGCAGAATCAACTTATGACCACAGGCCCGAGGCCAGAGAAATGTAGTTCTGAAAAGTAGTGAGCCATTGTTCACAAAATACCAAATCAAATCAGAATGGCGATAATGCAATTTGCCCTCTTACATACTTATGATGCTGTGAAGGCTGAGAGAGATTTCTTTCACTTACCTAAATTTTAGTAAATAGACTTTTCCTGAACCTGTAATTTTTTCCCATTTTACAGGGTGATAATAAACAATCAATTTACATGAACCTGGTCTCAGGCCTCAAAACCATAGTTGATTAGGATAATACTGAAGTATAATATAATATAGATTGCAATATAGTGGCTATGCATTCACGCCTGGGTTTGCATACTTGCAATACTTAGTAAATTAGTGAAAGGTACATTGTCTCCTGTAAATATTGTAGCATGCATGAAGCACAGCTCACACAGAAGTCACATTAAAACCAAAAAATTGTTGGTCAGCCAATGTGAATTCATCATGGAGTTTTTGTTGAAAGATGAAACGGTATGTATCTGACAGCAGCTGCATCACAAAGCATAAGAAAACAATTGTGACAGATTTTTATGGGTAATTATATGAATTATATGAAATTTTGCCTCTTCTTGCATTTGAATGGTTTAAAAATGCTTGAGTGTTTTAAACAATACTCAAGCATTCTTACAAACGCATGCAAATAATAAACTTTTACTATATAATGGCTAAATGCAATTAATCCACAAATCAAATGTGTTCCGAACCATGGGGCCTGGTTCGTACGGATCACCCCTACTGCCCGGCATATTACCGCATGGATCAGATGTTTTAGTGATCTGTCTCTGCGTGATTTCACCCATTCCTGTGGAGTTTTTTTTTCTGTGACTAAACGTTTAGTTGACTATTATTATTATTTTTTATATCTTATTTTTTAATAAAAAATAAAATAAAAAAAACAGTGAACCTTAATGGTACACTCCACTTTATCTGAAAATAGGCTCATTTTCCAACTCCCCCAGAGTTAAACAGTTGAGTTTTACCGTTTTTGAATCCATTCAGCTGATCTCCGGGTCTGGCGGTACCACTTTTAGCATAGCTTAGCATAGTTCATTGAATCTGATTAGACCGTTAGCATCTCGCTCAAAAATGACCAAAGAGTTTCGATATTTTTCTAACTTTGCTGCCGTACCATGGGTGCAGCAGGCGCAATGATATTACGCAGTGCCTGTGACCCCCTGCTTGCACAGGGAGCGTGCCTTGCAACCATGGAGACATTTGTGAGAGACGCTGCGTAATATCATTGCACCTGCTGCACCCATGGTACAGCAGCAAAGTTCCTTGATTATTACACCGGAATGAGAGTATAGTTCTTAGCCATATCAGCCTAGCAAAATCGCAACTTTTAATTTTCAGTCAGTCTTAGTACACGACGTAACTACAGAAGAGTCACGTTTTAAATAGGAAAAATATCGAAACTCTTTGGTCATTTTTGAGCGAGATGCTAACGGTCTAATCAGATTCAATGAACTATGCTAAGCTATGCCGGAGATCGGCTGAATGGATTCGAAAACGGTAAAACTAAGGAGCATAAAATAGAAAATCCTTGTCATGACCCCTTTAAAACTGCAGTGGTAAAGTGTAGGCAACATGCATTTGCAAGGCATACAGAGTGCCACTGTATCAATATAGACATTCAACATATTGTGGTCTCAGAGATTTTACTATTTCATGCCTAATTCTACCTAGGAATGACCGCACACAACTTTAAAATGCAAATAAACTGCCATACATATTTCCTTGCAGAGCCACTCATGTAAAACAAAGGAAAGCAAAATCAGAGTGGTTAAAGATGCAACATGCACTAGTTTGCACAACCTGCAATGTCAACAAATCGAAAGTCATGTGCCTGGAAAAGGTTGCTTTAGGATAGTTGTAACCAAGTTCAGAACCAGACATGTTAACACAAACTGGTTTTAAGATTCATCAATTAATATGTCACACTTTAACTATTACTAATTGCAATCAAACATGAATACTAGTTGTCAACAAATAAATTTATGTTTATGGGTGTACACACAAAATGCATTTGAATGTTACTATTGTGGAGTTGCTTTGAAACAATCTGTATTGTATAAAGCGTTATAGAAATAGAGGTGACTTGACTTGTATGCATTCAGTATATAGGCTATTTACTAAATAAATGGAAATGTAAGGGTCTCAAACTATTGAGTGATCAAATTAGGTATATTTATACTATAAACAGATATGCAAGGGGGTAAAAAACAACTTATTTCTTTCTCAAAACAGTGAGTTTTGATTTCTAAGTGAACAAATTACCGGTATGTCTAAGTGTTTTCACACATGATCATTGGTTGTAGGTTATCAGGAAATGGTTGTGGAATTTAAATAGCAGAGTTTCCCAAATGAAACCCAAGAGCTGTTAGTTTTGAAAGATGTGTCTAATGTAGAGAACTGTGTTTAGCATTTTTCAATAAAATTTGTTTTACAATTGCAAACTGAGTGTATAGCAGATAATGTGCATGTAGTTTTGTAGACTTGGTCTGAAGATCAGGTACATGAGTGAGTGGATTCACTGAGTGGGCGTCAAGTAACATTATGCATCGGCGCTGCACAGACCAATCAGCGTATGACATCAAAGTACCACGAGAGCGATTGGAGAGCATACGACTCCTTATGCTTTTGAACCGATGCATCTCGAATAGGGCTTCACGATTTATCGTGATTAAACAGCACAAGATTTGGCAAAGGCAGCGATTATTTTATGCGCAGCTTGTCAGAGCTATACGGCTCTGTGATCAGTAGTAAATGCTTCTCCATCTGAAAGCCAGAGGGCGCTCTTGCGCAGAAAGTCCAAATATTCCCTGCCGCAGAAGTAGATAACACACGTCATTCCAGGAAATCATACTATGGGCATCATACTATAGCTGTAGCTGATAAACAGAAGATTGAAACGCTTTGTTTAAACATGACTAATAAACACACGACTGCCTTATTCTTTGTAAGAAGCCACATCATCTCACAGAAGGATGCTCAACTGTACTTATGAAGTGAGTTTGGAGTAAAAACATGTTATTAAATGTTGTCTTTTGTTGGACAAGATGTTAATAAATGCTTCTCATGTCTGGAAAGATATGTGACGCATGTTGCTTTTTCAAATGTACATTATAAGCGACTCAAGTCGCAGTGTTTTCAGATGGATTAGCATTTGGAGCCATAGTTCATTGACAAGCTGTGCATATAAAAAAAAAAATAATCGCAGCCTTTGCGATTTCATAATTCACTCAATTGCACTTTTTCGTATAGTGTGATAAATCGTGCAGCCCTAATCTCGAACAAGCCTAATTTAAAAAACTAATGGATGAATCAGCGTTTTTGAACAAATCTTTTGAATGAATGATTAAAGGGCAAATATGTTCAATGACAAATTACAGTCACTTGTCACCACCTACTGGTGGAACGATGTAATTGATACAATCATTATTTGAAGGTCAAGATACTTTTAAAGTGTGATTTACTCTATTTTGGTAGATATATCTGAACCATAAACTTTGTATACTTCTTATATACATTCCTAATGATCAATGCTTGACATAATTGTGACACTCAACAAATAATAATAATAATAATAATAATAACACTGTATATTACAAATACGGAAGAGGATTAGGGCCAAGCAATAATAAAAAAATAAAAATTACGAGAAAAAAATGTCGAAATAAAATGTTGAGAATAAACTCGTTAAATTACGAGAAAAAAGTCGAGAGAGAACAAATTCGTAATTTAACGAATTTAACGAGTTTATTCTCAACATTTTATCTCGACTTTTTTCTTGAAATTTAATGAGTTTTCTCTCGTAATTTAATGAGTTTCTTCTCAAAATTTTATCTAGACTTTTTTCTTGAAATTTAACGAGTTTTCTCTCGTAATTTAATGAGTTTCTTCTCAACATTTTATTTAGACTTTTTTCTCGAATTTTAACAATTTTTTTCTCGAATTTTAACAAGTTTTTCTCGAAATTGAACAACTTTAATCTCAAGATGGTTTTATTTTTTTATTATTGCTTGGCCCTAATCCTCTTCCGTATACAAATAATACAAACTGCTAAAAGTTAACAAAAAAATAAGAAAAAAAAAATCCACAGCATAATCTTTCATGCTGCATTACATGCTGGGTACCTCACAGTACATATGCGCTGTAGAGATATAATATAATAAAAGTATAATATTGTTTGTTTGCAGTCATTTTTGTGTTTTCACAATAAAACCTAGCTTTTTTTTTTTTTTACAGTACTATTGTAAAACCTTGACTAAAATTGCCAGTAAAATACTGTAGTCTTTTACAAGAAATGTCTGAGAGTGCAGTAGATACAAGAGAAGCCTTACTGTGAAATTACTGTAAAAGAAATGCACTTATTAACCTGAAATAGACTATAATCTTATACTAAAATGTTTAACAGTGCAATTATACAAATTAAGAGACATTTAGAACTGGTTGATGTTTTTGATATAGGCTATTTGATATATTTGGTGGCCTGGATAATGACATTTTGTTATTTTAAAACAGTATAGATTACTTTGTGCTGAGCAAAGTATTACATTAATGAGGGTAATCGAAATGAAATATATAAGCAGAGATAGGTGATATCTCCATACAGACCTAAATTGTAAATGTTGTAACGATGCTGCTCTGATTGAAGCCAGCGAGACTTCAGCTTCACACCCAGTCACAGTGTGAAGATCTGCTGACGAAACACTTACTCTAACTCTCCAGCTGTGAATTTTCCAATTATAAAAACAAATGAGTAATTTCCTAGTATCATTTCTGTGTCTATACCGGATGAAAATGCTGGCTAGCAAAACAGTGCTGAATGTTCACGCTCCTGTATGATTCTGCCAACTAATTTACACATTTCAAGCATTGATGAACATGGACCTTTAAGTATTATTAAAACACATTCTGTTGAAGAACAGGCTATTATAAGCCGCTAACTCACCAATGCACTGGCCAACGGGAGTGCTGTACGGATTCCCTAACAAGAACTCCATCTTGATGACAACAACAATCCGCCGATGGTGAGAGGCTGACGGAGAGCGCGGGTAAGCCCCGCCCAGAGGGCGTTTGATTGGTCTAAACATGCGGAACTTTTAATCTATTGATCGATAATCCTGTCAATCATGGGGAAAGTCTTAAAGACGGAGTTCCTTTTTAAAAGGCTCTTAATGTGCAAAAACGTATAGAAACTATTATAAAAACAATGTTTGCTTTACGAAATTATGTTATTTTATTATTTTGACGGGCACACGTCAAATATGCTGTTCTTTCTTCTAAAATCTCGAACATTTCCTTTAATTTTCCATTTCAGGAAGAACTTCACCTCGAAGAATATAATAGAATTCGAAAAATATCACTATATGGCTCAGTATTATTACTATTATTAATTTATTTTAATTTCTTTAGTCCGCCTCAAAGCTACTAACAACTCCGGATGTTGATAGCGGTAGTCTGCGGTTGCTGAGCAACAGTGTTGGCGTCCAGCAGACTTGTGCTTAAGTGATATATTTCCAGGCAGGTCTGTTATCAAATTAATGAGCTTTTAGTACAGAAAAAATACATTTGAAATAGGTGACTGATGCATTATTTTGACTGGTTTCATGTTGACAGGTCTGCTGGGTTACTGCACTGCTAACGTTAATCCCCCTTACTGCAGGTAATAAACGGTTCCAGTCATCAGAAGCACTGGAAAATGAGCTGGCAACAGGATGAACCCAAAGTAATGGATGAGGAGATGCTACAACAAGCAATTGTTGAACAGGGACCTCAAGGGCAAGCTGGAAAAATAGCCAAGAAAGAGGGCATCCAGTATGAGGAGGTGCTTCAGCTGCGACTGGACTTCAGGAGTAAGAACTAATACTGATCACTTCATTCCTAGATTGCACTAGCTCAGTTCATTTTAATATAAACTTGGGGGCATTTTGAGCTCATTCAGGGTGAATCTCATGAAAACTTGCCTGGGTCAAATAAATTTCACCCCAAAATCAAGAGAAAAATAAGAATAGATTTTGAATGATTACATGACAGTGACAATAAAGTAAATCCCCTCTCTGGCACAGATGTTGTTAAATCAGTATTAGTTAAAGTTATAATATAATATATAAAAATAGAACAGATATTACAATAAAATCACGAACCGATCAGACAAATGAAGAGCAGTGGATCTACATGGGGTTGGACAATGAAACTGAAACAATAATTTATTAGTATGGTCCTTTTGTGGCCAAAACAGCATCAGTTCTTCATGGGAAGTCCTTCACAGTGTCCAGGTCACTATGTGATGCTGGTTGAGGAAAATGTTTTCTGACTTGCTCCTCCAAAACAGCACAATAATATTCAGATCTGGTGACTGTGCAGGCCACTTTCATGTTCATCAAACCATTCTTTCACAAGTCTTGCTGTGTGTATTGGTGTATGATCCTGCTGGTACACGGCACTCCCTTCAGGGTACAATGTTTGAACCATTATGGTCCTCCAGAATGGTTCGGTGGTCCTTGGCAGCGATGTGCCCATCAAACACAGTAGGGATTGCCATGATATTGCAGCCCAAACCATCACTGATCCTGTGCTTCACTCTGGGCACTCAACAGTTCGGGTGTTAAGACTGTTTGTGGTTTCTCCACACCGTAACTACCACAGATGTGGGAAAGAGAGTGAAGGTGGACTCATCAGAGAACAATACATGTTTCACATTGTCCACAGCCCAAGATTTGCACTGTTGGCACCAATAAAATCATCATTTGGCATTGGCACGAGTGATCAAAGGTTTGGCTATAGCAGCCGACCATCGCTATTGACTCTGTGGAGCTCCAGACGAACAGTTTTGATGGAAACAGGATAGCCGAGGTGCGCATTTAATTCTGCAGTGAGTTGGGCAGCTGTGGTTTTATGTTTTTTGGATACAGTCCGGGTTAGAATCCGGACATCCCTTCAGACAGTTTCCTCTTCCGTCGACAGTTACTCCTGTTTGATGTGGTTCATCCTACATGGATGTACTGTATGCTGACATTACCCTGGATACTCTGGCTCTCGATACACCACAATGACTTGCTGTCCTGGTCACAGATGAGCCAGGAAGATGCACACCAACAATTTGTCCTCTTGTGAAATCTGATTTGTCTCCCATTATGTTGTGTGAACTGCAGTATTTTATGTACAGCAGTGCTATTGCCCTGATAATTCAACCTTCACACTCTGCACTTACTGATGGAGTGTAAAACCAGTCAAGATCGGCCAACAAGCCACGCATATGCATGAAATCTCCAACACTATATTGGCCAGTGTTTCAGTTTTATTGTCCAACTGCTGTATTTGCAGCAATTAAACTTCATTTAACACAAAAAAGAAGATAATCCACAAGGAACATGCCAGCTTTGAAAACTAAAGACAACACCAAACAAAGAGAGAACCAAACTATAAAATAAGAAGAAATAAACTAATTGCAAATGATAGCACAAAAAAATACAATAGAATAAAGAGACAAATGAAATAAACATGGCTTTAAGTTTTTCAGGCGGGTCTAATGGTATATTCAGGTAAGAAATTCTACAGAAATGAAAGTAATCAAAAGTAAAATAACACTGTAGTCTTAAAATCAGATTAATGCTTGCATTAAAAGTTGCAAAAGTTATTCAGTCAAAAGCAGCAAGTGATTTTCTCTTTGTCTTTTCTTCTTTTATTAACATGACAGACAGCAGCAGGTTTATTAGGCTGCTGTCATTTTAAGAGCTTATGCACTGATCCAATATACTGTTACACAACATGCGTTTTCTCTCAACTATTTACATTCCAAAACTGACTGTATTTACCTTAATACTCGGCAAGACGGGCATTTTGACAATTTTGTATGTATTTGACCGTTTAAGTGTAATAAGCCAAAAAATAAGTTAACTTGGTATTCACAAACTGTTTGAGAGGCGACTTTATGAGAGCGCCACTTATCTAGATCAGTGGTGTGCACGCTTTTGATGTGAGAGCGAAACCTGCGGGAATGAGTACAATTATGCGCAATACAAGCACTATTCAACCAGAGCAAATGAGAAGAGTGAGTGAGAGGAGGCGGGTGTGTGTCAGTTCGCCACTGGAGAGAAGAGAGAAGAGAGAATGAGAATGCGCAGCAATATTGGTGTATTGATACTGCAGAAAACGAGTATTGGAACCGTTTCAGATATTTCAGTATCGATACGTATCGAAATATCAATGTTTTTGACAGCACTAGTTTGTTAGTACTTTAGCATAATCAAATGTGGGGCAACCAACATACAGAAACTTGCAGAAGAAGAAAACATTAAATAGGAAATTATGGCAGAGTATGATAAGAAAAAAAAGAAAAAAAAAAGGGTTTAAATATAAAAGATTATGAGAACTGAACAAGAAACAGATGGCGAACATAATCAGTAACGTTGGGGCTGATTACACAACACCATTTTTAACTAAAAACTGAACACTTTTTATGTGTTTTGGCCATTCATTTACACGACAATGCCATTTTTGTGGCCTGAAAACACAAACATTTGAAAACGGGTTTCAAAGTGGAAGTTTTTGAAAGTTATATCATTTTCATCTCTGTGTAAACTGCAAAAACCAGAATGTGTGAAAACGGTGACAGCATGCACATGCGTATTATGTACAGTGGGTACGGAAAGTATTCAGACCCCCTTAGATTTTTCACTCTTTGTTATATTGCAGCCATTTGCTAAAATCGTTTAAGTTCATTTTTTCAATCATTAATGTACACACAGCACCCCATATTGACAGAAAAACACAGAATTGTTGACATTTTTGCAGATTTATTAAAAAAGAAAAACTGAAATATCACATGATCCTAAGTATTCAGACCCTTTGCTGTGACGCTCATATATTTAAGATCTGGCAAAGGTTACAAAAAAATTTCTGCTGCACTTAATGTTCCTAAGAGCACAGTGGCCTCCATAATCCTTAAATGGAAGACGTTTGGGACGACCAGAACCCTTCCTAGAGCTGGTCGTCCGGCCAAACTGAGTTATCGGGGGAGAAGAGCCTTGGTGAGAGAGGTAAAGAAGAACTCAAAGATCACTGTGGCTGAGCTCCAGAGATGCAGTCGGGAGATGGGAGAAAGTTGTAGAAAGTCAACCATCAATGCAGCCCTCCACCAGTCGGGGCTTTATGGCAGAGTGGCCCGACGGAAGCCTCTCCTCAGTGCAAGACACATGAAAGCTCGCCTGAAGGACTCCAAGATGGTGAGAAATAAGATTCTCTGGTCTGATGAGACCAAGATAGAACTTTTTGGCCTTAATTCTAAGCGGTATGTGTGGAGAAAACCAGGCACTGCTCATCACCTGTCCAATACAGTCCCAACAGTGAAGCATGGTGGTGGCAGCATCATGCTGTGGGGGTGTTTTTCAGCTGCAGGGACAGGACGACTGGTTGCAATCGAGGGAAAGATGAATGCGGCCAAGTACAGGTATATCCTGGACGAAAACCTTCTCCAGAGTGCTCAGGACCTCAGACTGGGCCGAAGGTTTACCTTCCAACAAGACAATGACCCTAAGCACACAGCTAAAATAATGAAGGAGTGGCTTCACAACAACTCTGTGATTGTTCTTGAATGGACTTAAACCCAATTGAGCATCTCTGGAGAGACCTAAAAATGGCTGTCCACCAACGTTTACCATCCAACCGGACAGAACTGGAGAGGATCACCCAAATCCAGGTGTGAAAAACTTGTTGCATCTTTCCCAAAAATACTCATGGCTGTATTAGATCAAAAGGGTGCTTCTACTAAATACTGAGCAAAGGGTCTGAATACTTAGACCATGTGATATTTCAGTTTTTCTTTTTTAATAAATCTGCAAAAATGTCAACAATTCTGTGTTTTTCTGTCAATATGGGGTGCTGTGTGTACATTAATGAGGAAAAAAAATGAACTTAAATGATTTTAGCAAATGGCTGCAATATAACAAAGAGTGAAAAATTTAAGGGGGTCTGAATACTTTCCGTACTCACTGTATGTGTTTAGTCTATCCACCTTATTTTTTAACGCGGAAAAAGCTGTGAATGTGCGACACTTCCGATTTATTAGCTGCTATAGGGAAATAATGAGAAGAATATCATGCGTGAGGTGAGTGCTCTGTATAAGAATGTGTATGTGGGCAGGCGCAGTCTTTCTTTACGTCTTTCTTTCTTTTCTTTCAACATTTTTAGTCGTTTGCGTGGATCCGTGTGAACGGGGATAGTTTTGATAATAACTTTGTCGTTGTCGTGTAAACGTGTCCTTAAGAAAACAAATGAGAACATGCTTAGGAACTATTATAACCAAAGAAACTGGAACTAAACAGGAAGAACGGAACAAAATAATCTTCAAACTAAGAGTCTCTCAACACAAAGAACCAAAACCACTGCAAATAATGTATAAATACTTACAATTAAATAAAATATATATTTTTTCATATTACATTAATGGGCATTGGGGAAGAAAATGTGCTTAATAATAATGATTGTATTGGTATAATTTCAATAACAGTTCATTGTACAAAAAATACCAAATACTGTTATTTATTTATTGCAAAATATAATTGATATAATGTTGATGTTTTTTGTAGACATCCTGAAGATTTACCACCTGTGGCATTTCACCTCTCTAACAAAACTTCAGCTGGATAATAACGTTATTGAGAAGATTGAAGGGTTAGAAAACCTCACTAATCTGGTCTGGCTGGGTGAGTTCAGACTGTCTGACTGATATCAAAACAGATCTGGAGTGCGTCTGTTTGAATCTTCAAACACTAAGCCAGAATTCTTGTATTCCTCAGATCTGTCATTCAATAATATTGAAGTGATTGAAGGACTGGACTCTCTTGTGAAACTTCAGGACTTGAGTTTGTTCAACAACCGCATTTCTGTCATTGAAAAACTGGATACGCTGCAGAATCTGCACGTCCTCTCTATTGGAAACAACGCCATTGCTCAACTGGATAATGTAAGCCAACTATATTTTAAATTATTCATTTTTAGAAAGTGTGGAATCCCAGGCCAGAATGATGAAAATGGGTCTGATTTCATATGCAGCTATCTAATAATTAATTTACAAGAAGTAATTCATAAGTGTCAAACATAAAGCTGAAGAGAATCATATCCAACCCTGCAGGTGATATACCTCAGAAAGTTTAAGAAATTACGCACTCTCAACCTCGCGGGAAATCCCATCTGTGATGAAGAGAACTATAAGATATTTGTGACGGCATATCTTCCAGACTTGGTTTATCTGGACTACAGGCTGCTGGATGAACAAACGGTTAGTGAGACATTAATAAGTCATTTCTCATAGATCCGCAGCTGCATATAATTGCACTTGCTTGGCTTATTTGTCACGTAATGTGGTATCAAAGCTCACAAAGATGATGAATATACAGAATAATCTTTAATAAGAACACACAGGAGAAACACCATTGAAATTAACGTTTAAAGTGAACATAGTGACTAATTAGATCACATGGGAGAACCAAAAACAAAGAAACACACCATACACGTTACTTCAGTTTTTCACTCGACCACATGTGTATGTTCAGCTAAAGGGTTCATTGTGCTGTGGAGTGTATGGATATATCACTTGTGAAAAAGAAGTACACTAGCGCACTTTTATAGTACTTATAATGGAAATAATATACTTAAGCGCAAACTGAACGTAATGTTTTCAGACACATAATTTCAGTTACATAAAAATTTAGGCAGCGACTATTTACACTAAGTGAAAATAGCAATATATTCTATTTACACCAAGTAAAAGTATCAGTTCTTTGCAAAAAAAAGTAAATAGTAATTAGATGCTATCTATATTGGCAGATATTATTTGCACCTCAGTATTTTTGTACATTAACAGGATGCAATAATATAGAGTGTTAACCCTCAATCACGATAAAAAACAAGTATGCAAGCCTTACTCGCTACTGCTGCGCCACTGAAGACGTTGAATATCTTCATATCTTTTTTAAAACTTGAGTGGCCCAACCAGACATTGGTGGGTGGAGCTAGTGTAAATAGCATTTGCCAACAAGGGACGCTGGTGGATCCAAAATGGTCAATATTCATATTAATGCATTTTTATTAATATTTATGTTAATAATTTATGGCTTATGATTTATAAGTTCTACTTTTGATTTCATATTTATGTACTCATACTTTATATATATATATATATATATATTATATTCTCATCATATTTTCAAGTATTTGGTTATTCTTATTTAATATTTAAGAGTATGCTTGTTATGTTCAATTGTTCTTCAAAGTGTTCCAGTGTGACAGGTCACGCTGACACATTTGTGGTTAGACATTGGACGCCTGCCAAGTACTGCAGAAGTGATGTTTTTCAGAATTATTGCTCATTTGAATCTGATCAAAATATGTCTGTTATTATTCCTGATGACATTTAAAAGGGTAAGATTTGCAAAATTCCCAAAGGGGGTCAAAACAACTCTTATATCTATTTCTGACACTGGACCAGTCTATGACTAATGGGTAAAACCATTTAACCTTTTCTTTTAGAACAAAAACATCAATTTGTGTGGGATGTAAATTTCCCTATATGCTCATGGTATAAAGCTGACCGGGTCATTGATAATTCAGCTTTTTCTCTCCTTTGCTCTCCTGGGCTTCTGCTTTTTGTCTCTTATCTGCAAATGTCTTAATTATTGCTCTTTTTGATTTTCATCTATTAGATACAATACTCTAAATTTATCTTTAACTATTGACTACTCCTCTGTGATGGTTATTTTACCTTTTGGTTTTAAATATTTTCATTATCGATTAAAGTTTGCGTGTGAGCTAAATTTAATTGTAATGAATAAATAATTTTTCATCAACTTTATCTACTGTCTGGATCTCATTTTCCCAAGAATATGCACCAGACGCTATTTGCACTTAGTGTAAATAGACACTCTGTAAAAGGCAGCATTTTAATCTATAATAAATGCAATTAGCTTAATGTTTTGTACTTTTTGACCCATTAAAGTAGGAGTTCTACTTCTATTTTCTTTGAAATACGGTTGCTGAATGTACTGACAAGCATTTGCACTCTTAAAAATAAAGTAAAAATTTTAAAATCTAAAGAACCTTTTCCACTATAAAGCACCTTTTATGGAATGAAAAGATTCCTTGGATTTTAGAGGTTCTTCATGGGACGATCAATGCCAATAAAGAACCTTTATTTTTAAGAGTGTATGGTAAATTAAAATATACTTTAATGTCATTTCTATTGAAACACGCATTTAAATATTGTAGATATACACTTGTAAAAATGAAGTTGCAATTTAGTACATTTAAAATATATTAACTTTAAATGTAGGCCTAATATTGAATCACACACAATAATCAAGTACTTTACATATATCAAAATAAATGTACTTTTTTTATAGCATGACAAAAGATTATTGAAACAATGTACTTTAAAGTAACCTTTTAATTTTACATTATTGCAAAGTGCACTTTTTGAAAGTCTACTTAAGTGTGTTAAGAAAGTGTGCACTCTTTAAGTGCACTTGTTGTTTTAAGTTTCTAAGTGCACATACAAGTGCACATTCAATACATTTAAACACATGTTTTTCACAAGGAATAGCTATAACATTTCTCCTAATGTTGTTCTTTTGTATTATTCTATTTTGGTTCTACTATTATAAAGCGTGAAGCTGCCTTTGCAAAGTATCAGTATGCTGTTGAAGAAATGCAACACAATGAGCTCCAGGAGCAGCAGGCAATAGAAGCTCAGAAGATCAGCAATGAGGAGCTTCAGCTGCACAAGGTGACCACAATTACCACGCCATCCATCTCATTCAAGTACAAGAACACCAATCTTTAATGTTCTAGGTTTAATAAGTCAGATTTACACTACAGGGATTGAAACACTGCACTGTATTAAAACCGCTCTTACTTCTTTCTACCGGACATACAAATCTAGTAAATATATACTCTTCACTCTAGTAGATAAATAGTGCTTCCTGTTTTCACAGGACGCATTCGTGGAGTTCTTGAATGGACCTCAGCTTTTCAACAGCATGTTTAGTGATGATCCTGATGCAGAGAAACTGGCTCTCCTCCCTGGAATGGAAGCATTGCTGGAGATATATCCTTTACATTATTGGCATTGATGGTTCCATGAAGAACCTCTAACATCATGGAACTTTTCTTTAAATTAAATGTTCTTTAGATTATTAAAATGTTCTTCACACGGGAAAAAAAAAGGTTCCTCGGGGAAAGAAAAATGGCATCAGTGTGAAAAACCCCTTTTGGAACCTTTATTTATTTATTTTTTATACATTTTAAATTTTCTTTAGTGTGTAATGTTGCTGTTTGAGCATGAAAGAGGTCTGCAAAGTTACAAAGCACAAAGTCACTCCTAAGGGAGTTATTCTCTATATCAGTAACACTGTTTCTGAACTCCCTGAAATGACTCTACTGGGAACGAACACGTCACAATATTCCTGATTTAAATAATTCCTGCCCAAGGCATACACAAAATAAAGGGACGAGTCCTGGTTGATTTGCATTAGTAGTGCGTTGAAACTCGCGGTTATGATAAGGGGCGTGACAATTCCCAAATAACGCTCGAAGCAGTTGACCAATCATAATACACTAATCCAGCTGACCAATCAGAGAACATTGTGCTTTTCAGAAGGAGGGGCTTCATAGAGACAGGAACTAAACAGGAGTGTGCTTCCCAAAAGCACTTAGGGGAAACGCACCGCAACATAGTTCCCGAAACCATAGCTCCAATGAACATTTGCAAACAGCATTGCAAAGTTGTGTGGTTGAAACAACAGCTGTGCTTATTTTTTTGATTTTGTGCACAAAAAGTATTCTCGTCATTTTACAACATTATGGTTGAACCACTGCAGTCACATTGACTATTTTAACAATGTTTTTACTACCTTTCTGGACCTTGAATGTGGTGGTTAAATTGCTGTCTATGGAAGAGTCCGAGAGCTTTTGGATTTCATCAAAAATATCTTCATTTGTGTTCTGAAGATGAATGAAGGTCTTATGGGTGTGGAACGACATGAGGGTGAATTTAAATTTTTTTGTGAACTAACCCTTTAAACAGCGAGTTAGATCGTTGTTAGGGAAACGCACCCAGAGCGTTACTGACAGACTGGGAAGAGAGGTGCTGCAACAATGTCAAATATTAGAAAAACAATGTTTTGTTTGTTTGTTTTGAACATTCAAGCATGAAAACTTCTAGTAGAGACTTAAAAAAGACATAATATGTCCTCTTTAAGATAAGGGAACAACAATTAAAAATGCCTCAAAACAATCCATTTACCTTGACAGTCCATTTACATTTAAGAGCAAAATGGAAGCTCTGTGTGTGCAGATATTTGATGCTGGTTTGACTCAGCATACTCGGAGAACGGCTGAGGTGGAATCCTTTTTTACCTGTTCCCGTGAGGCGATGGCTTACAATCAGCACAAAGCTGCACAAATCGCAGCTGACTTTGAAAACACCAGGAGGCAGGTTGGTGTCTTCCTCCTCAGGCAAACAAGGAAAATGAGACACCAGTTGAACACATCAAAATTCTCACAAATGAAATTCTGTTCTATTGCAGAAGATTGTGGAAATGCAAGAGATCGCAGATGCCGAGCTACTTGAAGCTCACATCACTTCCTGCCATGAACAGGCCGACCAGCTCTCTGAAACCCTCATGAGTCTTGAACTACAGCTTGTGGACCAACTGGAGGTCAGAATAAAAGACCTATATTGTTAATGCAATATTAAATACGGACCATATCACCTAAATGAATAGAAGTTTCACAAATATGCTTTTTTTTTAAGGACATCTTCAAAGACTTTGAGAGGAACATCTCAGACATGGTTGGAGGGTTCATTGAATATGTGCAAGGGATATATCCTTTACCCAACAAAACAAAACAAAAATGCTTTTTAAGAGTTTTTAGGGTGAGGTTTCTTTAACTCTGACGCACATTCGCACTGTGTCGAGACCTGGAGAACCAGCACCATGAGCAACAGCTTGAGATTGCCTTGGCAACACTGGAAAAGGTGGTCAAAAATGAGCTAGAGGAGGAAATACCAGATGATGTTGCAATGGTCAGTGGAAAACAATCTTGATCACTTAATGATAAGAATATGTTGACTCATTCTGAACAATGAAGAAGTCAAAAAACATGGTAACTCTTTACATGCCAGACACTTATTATTTATTGATCCTTTGTCCTCATTTCCTATGCTTTCCTGTAGCTCTTGGTGGATAAAGACACAGTGACCAATGCAGTCAGTGCTTCTCATGACACCCACATGCAGAAGATTGATAACAGGGAGGATGAGCTACTGACAAGGATCAACAGTTGGATGGGCGGCCTGCTGAAATCGGTACATGATTATGAACACACTTCCTCTGAACTTTAGACTCATTAACAATATCATATTATATTATATTATATTATATTATATTATATTATATTATATTATATTATATTATATTATATTATATTATATTATATTATATTATATTCACAGTTTAACCTACAATGTAACTGTCCAGGATCACAAAGATCTTTTATTATAAAAGAAAATGTAAATATACAAATCTTTTTGTTTGTGTTAATAGATAAACAATGACGAAGTGAAGAGGAATCGCAAGCGCATCTCGGAGATCCAAAACTACATTAGTTTTGTAAAGGATGAGCTAAATGAAATGGCATTGTCTGAACACCGTTAAAACGTTTAATTAAAACTGTAAGATCCAGACAAAATTATTGTAAACAAATTTTGCTAATTATGTTGTTAAATGTTGATAAGTATGTAGCTGTATTATTTTTGTTTATTAAATTTTGAGATGCATCAGTTTTACAAGAATGTTGTAGGTTGTGTTTTTGTACTTTATGCAATGCTTCCATCTACAGACAAGTAAAGGCGCTGCAGCGGTGAGAGAGAGAGAAAGGGAGGAGAGAGGGAGGGAAGAGAGAGGGAGGGAGGGAGGGAAGAGGGAGAGAGCTGTACATAAAAGGTAATTTTTCAAATGAGGTGTAGGCAGCTATATATATATATATATATATATATATATATATATATATATATATATATATATATATATATATATATATATATTTATATATAATTTAGAAATAAAGTGTGTGTTGTATTTTTTATGTACTTTATCAACATATCAAATGTTAAATTTGTTATAATTGTTTTAAATTGTATTATTAAAATGTAGCGTGTGTGTATAATATATATATATATATATATATATATATATATATATATATATATATATATATATATATATATATATGTATGTGTGTGTGTGTGTGTGTGTGTGTGTGTGTGTGTGTGCTATGTTAAACATGTTTTATTGGCAAATTCATTGTTTAGAAACAGCTGTCACAACATTAGCAATTCTCTGCATTTCCACAGTAACACTTTCTTGAAATGGAACTACAAATCCCATCATGCCTTTTCCAAAGCAGCCAATGAGCATCCAGAGTCATTGTTCCGTAATGCCCGTCATCTAATCAGAGAACAGCATGCTGGATCACATGACTCGCTGTTGAGCGCCTTCGTTCTGCTCTGAGGGACGTAACCGCGCGTCCTGCGGGAGAAACTCCGAAACTCACGCACTGCGCTGTCAGTGTCGCGTTTTCTTCTCTTCCTGGGTCTCAGATAAGTGACGCTCAGCTGGTTGTGCTCGGGGACTTCCCCGCAGAAGCGATCAAACATGCCGGTCCGTACCGACTGCTGTCTGGGCTCGTCGTTGGCCTGCATGGCCTCGGCCTCTCTCGTTCCGCCCCCGCCGATCAATACCCATCAGCCCGGCGTCAACACCTCTCTACTCTACAGCGGCTCCCAGTTCCGCGGGCACCAGAAGAGCAAAGGAAACTCCTATGATGTCGAGGTGGTTCTGCAGGTAAACACTTTGCTCTCTGTGGATATGCTCAGTAAGGAGTGAGCTGCTTACCTAGGCAGCATTCTACGAATTCAAATGACTGCTGTTTAGGTTACAGGCAGCTCACTAGGTTGTGGAACTATGAAGCCCAAAAATGATGTTTGTTTGTTAGTAGGGAGTATACTAGGTAGGTTTTGAGTCAAAAATGCTGTCTAGGTAGACCGCTCTCTAGGTTGTGAGACCATGAAGCCCCAAAATAGTAGTCTGGCTACCAGTTTGTTTGTAGGTAGGTTTTGAGTCCAAAACTGCTGTCTAGATTGGCAGCTCACTAGGTTGTGAAACTTTGAAACACAAGCATACTGTTTGTTTGTAGTTATGAGCCTACTATGTACGTTTTGAGTCAAAAAATCCTGTCTAGGTAGGGTGCTCACTTGGTTGTGCGAATATGAAGCTCAAAAATAATATGCTGACAACCAGTTTGTCTGCATGTAGGCAGCCTACAATGTAGGTTTTTAGTCCAAAAATGCTGCTTAGGTAGGCAGCTCACTATATAGTGAGAATATGAAGCCCACAAATGCTGTTTGTTTGTAGGTAGCCAGCTTACTATGTAGGTTTTGAGTCCAAAAATACTGTTTAGGTAGGCAGCTCACTATAAAGTGAGAGTATGAAGTCCACAAATGCTGTTTGTTTGTAGGTAGCCAGCTTACTATGTAGGTTTTTAGTCCAAAAATGCTGCTTAGGTAGGCAGCTCACTATATAGTGAGAGTATGAAGTCCACAAATTCTGTTTTTTTTTGTAGGTAGCCAGCTTACTATGTAGGTTTTGAGTCCAAAAATGCTGCTTAGGTAGGCAGCTCACTATATAGTGAGAATATGAAGCCCACAAATGCTGTTTGTTTGTAGGTAGCCAGCTTACTATGTAGGTTTTGAGTCCAAAAATGCTGCTTAGGTAGGCAGCTCACTATATAGTGAGAGTATGAAGTCCACAAATTCTGTTTTTTTTTGTAGGTAGCCAGCTTACTATGTAGGTTTTGAGTCCAAAAATGCTGCTTAGGTAGGCAGCTCACTATATAGTGAGAATATGAAGCCCACAAATGCTGTTTGTTTGTAGGTAGCCAACTTACTATGTAGGTTTTGAGTCCAAAAATACTGTTTAGGTAGGCAGCTCACTATATAGTGAGAATATGAAGCCCACAAATGCTGTTTGTTTGTAGGTAGCCAACTTACTATGTAGGTTTTGAGTCCAAAAATACTGTTTAGGTAGGCAGCTCACTATATAGTGAGAATATGAAGCCCACAAATGCTGTTTGTTTGTAGGTAGCCAACTTACTATGTAGGTTTTGAGTCCAAAAATACTGTTTAGGTAGGCAGCTCACTATATAGTGAGAATATGAAGCCCACAAATGCTGTTTGTTTGTAGGTAGCCAACTTACTATGTAGGTTTTGAGTCCAAAAATACTGTTTAGGTAGGCAGCTCAATATATAGTGAGAGTATGAAGTCCACAAATGCTGTTTGTTTGTAGGTAGCCAACTTACTATGTAGGTTTTGAGTCCAAAAATACTGTTTAGGTAGGCAGCTCAATATATAGTGAGAGTATGAAGCCCACAAATGCTGTTTGTTTGTAGGTAGCCAACTTACTATGTAGGTTTTGAGTCCAAAAATACTGTTTAGGTAGGCAGCTCAATATATAGTGAGAGTATGAAGTCCACAAATGCTGTTTGTTTGTAGGTAGCCAACTTACTATGTAGGTTTTGAGTCCAAAAATACTGTTTAGGTAGGCAGCTCAATATATAGTGAGAGTATGAAGTCCACAAATGCTGTTTGTTTGTAGGTAGCCAGCTTACTATGTAGGTTTTGAGTCCAAAAATACTGCTTAGGTTGTTTACTCTTGTGATTATTAGTGCTCATAATGTAATGGGTCTAATATTGCATGTCTGTGAATTTGGAGATATAATCACTATGGATCAGTTACCTGTTTTTAAGTTAAATAGGGCAAGCAGAGAGAGTCATATCTTCATGTTTGAGTCCAGATTAGTATTTTGAGAGATTTTTGTTGAATGTTATTAACTGACCCACATTAGCAGATCTGTTCTTGTGGTCTGGAGTTGTGCCAAGTACATCATTATTGTGACTGATTTTAAAACCCTTTGCTTTGGACCCACAGCATGTGACCATGGAGGACTCGTACCTGTGTGGATATCTCAAGATCAAAGGGCTGACAGAGGTGAGACAGGCTTGTTGTGGTCAATGTGACCGCATTTCTATTGATGTAATCATACTGTGACCTGCAGTGTGTTTTAGTAGCTGTTGATCTTGTAATGGTTTATGACAAGGCATGACATACACACAACACACTCTTGTTGTCTGTCTGAATGGAGATTCTGCTTTTGTGGTCTTATTGTCTGTGTGCAGTACTGGAGCACAAAGGATTTGGACACTGATCTTTAAAGTGCTGCTGTCCTCGCACTATTAGTCTTTGATTTGATCAAGATACAGAAGCTTAGGTCCACTTTAAGAAGCCTAATGCACTTAATTGGGAAACTCATTTATTGATCTGCTTCTCAGTTGTAGTGTTTCAAAGGAAATATGAAACCGATATGACACTGTCGGTATTTATCTTGATATTTGTGCAATTTTCCTGAAATATTTTCAATCGATCTTCAAACAAGTAGCTTCAAAATGTTTAATGCAAGAACAAGAATGACCATTTTGATGATATTTACTCATTTTCATTTATATGCACAAGTATAACAGTACAGAGTAATAAACATCAATATTTACCTACATGACTACGGTTCAGAAGTTTGGATCCGCTAATATTTTCAAAAAGTCCCTTATGATCACCAAAGCTGCATTTATTTGATCAAAAATACAGTAAAGACAGTAATATTGTGAAATATTATTATAATTTAAATTAACTGTTTTCTATTGAATATATATTAAAATGTAATTTATTCCTGTGATGCATAGCTGAATTTTCTGCATCATTACTCCAGTCTTCAGTGTCACATGATCTTTCAAAAATCAATCTAATATGATGATTTGATGCTCAAGAAACACTTATTATTATTATCAATGTTGAAAACAGTTGTGATGCTTAATATGTGGAAACTGTGGTAGATTTTTCAGTATTTTTTGATGAATAGAAAGTTCAAAAAGAACAGCATTGATTTGAAATAGAAATATTTTGTAACATTATAAATGTCTTTACTGTAATTTATTATCAATTTAATGCAAAAAGTATTGATTTCTTTAAAAAAAAATCTTCTGAAGGGTAATTTATATTTTTATTAAAACATTCTAATGTATGAAAAATACTACATGCTTAAGTAAACTATTTTGGGCAAGGATGAGAGTGAATCATTTGAATCAGAGTTTTGAATTAGTCATTTTAAATGGACAATTTAAACTGATTCATGGAAATTAATTGGACTTGCCAACTTTAATGCCATAATCAGGATTTTTCCTAGATCAAAAATAGTCTTCGGTGGTGGACGAACACGGTCATCCACACATACAGTACAAAGTACCCTACCCTTGTGAACTGAGAGCCCAGTACTGACAATAAATCCAAAATATATTCAAAGAAAGGTTGTAATATTAACTACCTATTTACTATCCTATTAACTATTTACTATCCTGTTTATTCATGAAATAAATTATTATCAGGACTGATCATAAAACAAAGTGCTTAGAACTATTTTATATTCAAAAATCTTTCAGTTTGAATGTAAATGTAAAGTCCCTGAGTGACTGATTTGAAAAGTGCAGTTTACCCGTGTCGATTAACCACAAAATACCGGAAGTGGCGCATTCAATGAACCGCTTTATTAGACTGTTTTCCAAGGCTGCACGATGTATTAAATCTATTTAAAATCTTAATAAAGCATAGTGCTATTGTGAATTCAAAAAGGCTGTGATTCAGTTAAATTAATATATGCACTTTGGGTTTAATATATGCGCTTTAATTATTTACATGCATGTAGGTTACATGCGTCTCGAGCGGCTCTGTTCACAGTAAATGCTGCTTCACATGATCAGTTATCATTTACATGTGTGGAGCATCTTGTTTTGTTTTTTTTTTCACTTTATTAGTTTTGATTTTACATTTGTCTAGTTTTGAGGGATTTATTACGTTTTAAATTTCTTTAAAGGAGGGTTATCACACACAGTTCCTGCCAATCTCATGTAAATCTTGAGTACCTATAGAGTAGTAGTGCATCCTTCATATCTCCAAAAAGTCTTTAGTTTTATCATATTTATAAAAGATATATATGCTGTACCGAGTCTTTCCGAAAACAGCCGAGCTCCTGGAGGCGTGTCCTGTGAGCGGAGCTAGAGTCACGAGCATGCGCAGCTTTTGTGTAGAGATCGTGTGCAAGCTATCAGTGGTCAGCTAAATTTAAACACACAACACACCATTGTATTATCCATGGATAACTTTTGAATCACTATAATGAATATAGCGTATAGTGAATGATGAATAATGAATTTATGAAGTCACTACGTTCGTGTTGTTTACATTATATGCACTTAGGCGCCAACAAAACAGACATTTGAAGCAGTTTTACTCACCACCTGCGGTTCCGACTCATGACCGGGATCATTATTGCTGTGACCGCTCCATCTTTCAGTTTCAAACGATCTTTAAATCCAGCATAGAACTGGGCCTTGTATATGAAACCATAAGCGCCGATCCTGAGGGCTCGAGCAGCCATGGAAAACACAAGATATTCTCCATTCATTTTAACCAATAAAAACGTGACTGCAACTATTTTCAATGGTTATTTTAATAAAAAATATTGAGAGAGCATCAATGTATTGCGTGAGCGCAAAACTCTCAGCTCAACTTAATGCTGGGTTCTTTGGGAAGCAAGATTATCTTTCCCTCACAACCAAAAACACACTTCTTTGGTGACATTGTTGATTTTGTGAAGTCCGGTGACCTGTGCAGCACTGCCGATGACTTCCGTAAACCCGAACGCGCGTTGATGGGCGTGTTCTTGCTCTCTTGCTCTGGCCGATGTGTGCGCGCGCACTTTTCCGGGAGAAGTGCCCGTACAAGGAATTCCGACCTTGTTGACGTCACTCAGGCCGATACTCGAAAAAAAGATCCCGAATCCTGTAAGGATTATTTGTGGCACAGAAATAATCCGTCATACGTCCAACTCATGTTTTGAAACTTTGGCCATGTTTAGCATAAGAATCCAACTCTTTAACAGTGTAAATAAGTCAGAATACATGAAATAGCATTATACCATTATATAGCATTATATATTTTAAAGCTGCAGTCCGTGATTTTTGGCCCTCTAGCGGTTAATAAACAGAACTGCACACGTCTTGCGGAAGAACATTGTAGGCGGAGCTACTTTTCTCCATGTATGTCTATGGCGAATCACGCAGTTACTGTGATACTCTGCGGCGAGTCCTACCAGTCCGGTCTGAAATAGTCCGAATATAAACGCTTATTATAAGTGTACCATAATGATTCAGGATAAGACAAAAACACGGTTTGGAAAATGGATTCATGTTGTATATTCTCAGTATATAATTTTTGTACATTTTGAACACAAAAAAGTTGCGGACTGCAGCTTTAAATAAATTTTGATTTTAGTTTTTCTTTTCCCCCCCAAAATAACTCTTTATATAAAATTCACCTTAAAAAAGATCCATGTCTACGGAAGAGGATTAGGGCTAAGCAATAATAAAAAAATAAAACCATCTCGAGATTAAACTCATTAAATTTCGAGAAAAAAGTCGATAAAATGTTGAGAAAAATGTCGTTAAATTTTGAGAAAAAAGTCGAGATAAAATGTTGAGAATAAACTCATTAAATTACGAGAACAAATTAGTTAAATTACGACTTTTTTTCTCGTAATTCAATGACTTTATTCTCATAATTTAATGAGTTTATTCTCAACATTTTATCTCGACTTTTTTCTCGTAATTTAATGACTTTTTTCTCATAATTTAATGAGTTTATTCTCAACATTAACAACGAAATTTAATGACATTTTTCTCATAATTTAACGAATTTCTTCTCGTAATTTAACAACTTTTTTCTCGTAATTTAATGACTTTATTCTCAACATTTTATTTAGACTTTTTTCTCGAAATTTAACGAGTTTATTCTCAACATTTTATCTCGACTTTTTTCTCTTTTTTTCTTTAATCTCGAGATGGTTTTATTTTTTTTGTATTATTGCTTGGCCCTAATCCTCTTCCGTACATGTCTCTAACTTTCATTCATGGAGATAAATGGACAATTTGCCAATGTTTAGTGTAAGATTTTTTCCATCTTTTGGAAAATACAGTTTTAAAAGTAAAATTATCATTATAACAAGTAAATGGCTGCAGAGCTCCACTCATTTGCTATTTGACTAATTGAAAGGCATCTTTTCATAAGTTTCTCCAGTTTGATATTATGAAAACACAATTAGTATTAGTTTTGTGGTGGTTCTGCATTTTGCCTGATTTTATTTGACAGATTATAATTTCACTAAGATCACTAATTTATTTCTCAGGTGTCGTCACATTAAATGATCAAATTAACTTTTGGCGGGACAAAGATTCATTTTGGTGGCCGCCAAAATATTTTCAATACAGGAAAAACCCAGCATACTGAAGTTAAATAATAGACACTATTAAAAAACATCACAAGATCACGGTCTAATGAATGACATATTCTTTAGAAAACTTAATGGCCAAATAAAAAGTGCACTGACATCATTGTGAATTCATGATGTTGTTCATTTTTATATTTTGAGAAAAATTTGTTTGACTATATCATAAGTATAATGTCAGACAACATTATAGATCACTGCAAAGCACACAGAAGAGAAAGAGTTACTCAACCTGCTCTGCTTTCTTTAGGAATATCCCACCCTTACTACATTCTTTGCTGGGGAGATCATAAGCAAGAAACTGCCTTTTTTAACCAGGAAATGGGATGCTGATGAGGATGTCGACAGAAAACACTGGGTAATAATATAAGTGGTGATTCATTGTGTGTATAAAGCATAATGATTATGAATCATTATCATGACTCAAGTGTGATTCATAATAGAAACTGATCTGTTAAATATGTTGTTGTTTTTTCCTCAGGGGAAGTTTCAAGCATTTTATCAGTATGCAAAAAGCTTTAATTCAGACGATTTCGACTATGAAGAACTAAAGAACAGTGACTATGTCTTCATGCGGTGGAAGGTATGGTATTTATTATGTCTGAAATCACATACACTACCGTTCAAAAGTTCGGGGTCAGTAAAGAATTTACTGGAATTTATGGGAATTAATTGGAAATTTAGGGAAATTTATATAAATTTATAACATTTATATAAAATGTATCATATAAAAACATGAAATAAGTTATTTATTTTTCGCATTCAATTCTAATTTAGTAAATATGTCAAATAAATATATTTTTATTGCAGCAATTATGTGTTATTTATTTCAGTGTCACATGATCCTTCAGAAATCATTCTAATATGATGATTTGATACTCAGATATTATCATTGTTGGAAACAGTTGTGCTGCTGATTTTTTTTTTTTTTTTTTTGGAACCTGTGATACTTTTTTCAGGATTCATTGATTAATAAAAAGTTAAAAAGAACAGATGTTATTCAAAATAGAAATCTTTTCTAACAATATCACTTTAATTTCACTTTTTTTTAAATCAATTTCATACATCCTTGCTGAATAAAAGTATTAATTTCTTTCAAAAAAAGAAAGAAAAAAAAATTACTGACCCCAAAATTTTGAACGGTAGTGTGTATTGTTACAAATTCTGTTAAATTTTTATTCATCAAAGAATCCTGAAAAAAAGTATCACAGGTTATTAAAAAATATTAAGCAGCATAACTGTTCCCAACATTGATAATAACTGAGTATCAAATTAGTTGTTAGAATGATTTCTGAAGGATCATGTGACACTGAAGACTGGAGAAATGATGCTGAAAACTCAGCTTTGCATCACAGAAATAAATTATATTTTAATGTTTATTAAAATAGAAAACCATTATTTTAAATTACAGTTATATTTCACAATATTATGTATTTTTGATCAAATGTGAATGTTATGGACTGGGGGAATGCACAGTGAATGTAGGGGGTGTGGCCTCAACAGCTCTGCAGTAAGTAGTGTGCCGTGTGAATGTGATTGTGAACTAAAATTGCATTAAATATGGTTGTTTTAACCAAAATTATGCTGCAAGATGTTTTTCTTTTCAAATACATTTAAGTACCCTGTTATAGGCTAACCTGCAATTTTGCAAATTCCCTGTTTATTCCCATGGAAAGTTTCCAGCTTTTGAAAATTCCCGGAATTTTGCAACCCTAGTGGTGATGCTGAAAATTCAGCTGTGCCATCACAAGAATAAATTTCACTTCAAAATATATTAAAATAGTTATTTTAAATTGTAAAAATATATATTTTACAATATTACTGTTTTTACTGTATTTTTGATCAAATAAATGCGGCCTTGTTGACTTCTTTTAAAAATGCAATCAAATCTTACCAACCCCAAACGTTTGAACAGTATATAAAAAAATCCATAAAAGCTGCTTTGTGTAAATATACAAATCTGGTGAAATGAATGTAAATAATCAAATAATCCAGCTGTAAAATGTTGTTTGTTCGGTTCAGGAGCAGTTCCTAGTTCCAGATCACACAATCAAAGACATCAGCGGTGCTTCCTTCGCTGGCTTCTACTACATCTGTTTCCAGAAGTCTACAGCCACCATAGAGGGTTACTACTACCACAGAAGCTCTGAATGGTATATAAATATAAAGTTATGTGTGTAGACTTTACAGAGTGCTTGACTCTTGCATTGTCAATACAAGATCTGGACCAAAAATTGATGCACCTCTTAATGGAAATAAATGTTGTGATGTTATTTCCATCAAGAGGTGCATCAATTTTTGGTGAAGATCTTGTATTGACAATGCAAGAGGTGAGCACTCTGTAAAGTCTCCTCCAGCACATCCCAAACACTTTCAATGAAATTAAGGTCTGGACTCAGAGGTGCCAATTCATGTGTGAAAATGAGTCTTCATGCTCCCTCACAGTTTGAGCCTGATGAATCTTGGCTTTGCCATCCTGGAATATGGCCAAGATTTATGATAAATATTCTGTATATATCGCCTAGTCCCAAGAACCCAATTTTTATTTATCATATTCTTCTCATCAGGTATCAGTCTTTGAACCTCACACACGTCCCTGAACACAGCGCACCCATCTATGAGTTCCGGTGACACTGAAGTCCTCGCGTCACAGCAAGAGGGTGAATCTGCAGTGGACAGAGGAAATGGACATGAGTGAAAGAGAGGAACTGTCTAATGATTACGCCAAGGACTCGGCTGTCCTCTCCCCTCAATGAACGAATAAAATGGAGGTACAGATGATGGAGAACTCTTTCAGGAGACTGTACAAAGGCCGATCAAGCGAGTGGGAATCGGGGATTCGCAGCAGTGTTAGCGTTTTGGTTTTTCTTTTATGTTTCTGAGTTTTTAATGCTTCTGTCCTCCGGTCATCTTAGAAAACCATTTTTATCCTTAAGGTTTGGGGATTAAAATCACAGTTTTTCTGGATGGAAGAGCCAATTGTGATTTTTTTTTTTTTTTTTCTTTTCGCCTTGTAATTTGATAAAACAGCATGGCCAATCTAGAAATTTTGAAATTTGTTTTAATTTATTTTTAATCATTCTGTGATGAAAAGACTGTGTAAATGACTGTGGCCGTGTATACAGACACTGGGGATGTCTTTTACAGACGTATCAAAGATTCAGTGTGCGATATGATGGATACAGAGAGTTGCTATTGTCTGTGGCTTGCTTGGCCCTCGGACGTTTTTTATTAACGTAAGGTGTATCATCAAAAGTCACATATATAACAGCTGGGTCTTTTGCTTCTACATGTTATATATTTTTTATTATGAAGTGAAATGGAGTCAGGTGTTTTGGCAAGAGGTATATATTATCCCATGGTGGTCAAGCTATTTGTAGAGCTGCTTTGGATGAAACATTTCTGGTTTTAAAAAGAAAAAATCCGTTGGTAGTTTTACGCTCCTTGTTTTGCTATGCAACCTGAAAAATCTCAGCTTGTAAGAATCTCAAGTATATGGAGGCTTGTTTTTGCCACAGAATAAAAAAAAAGATAAAAAAAAAAAAAGTTAATTGTGACTTTTTAATCACACAGTTTTAACTTCATTTTTCTTAATACTTGGAATACTTTTATTCAACACCTTGTTCTGACGTTTTTTTAATCAGAATTGCAATATACCTGTAATTTTGAAGAAAAGTCAGAATTCTGAGTTTACATTTCACAATTCTAACTTAACATCTCATGATTCTGACCTTTTGCTCACTTTTGTGAGTTTATATCACAATTCTGACTTTAACTCAGAATTCTGATAAAGTCAGTATTGTAAGATATAAACTCAGAATTCTTCTAAAAAAGTTGGAATTATTGCAAGATGTAAAAGAAATCGCAAGAGAAACTCAGAATTCTGGTATTTTGGTAAAGGAAAATAAAGTCAGAATTGTGAGATATATATATATACTCAGAATTCCAGTATTCTGGTTAAAAAAAAAAAAGTCAGAATTGCAAGATTTAAACTCAGAGTTCCACAAAAATAAGTCGCAGTGATTTTAAAAAGTCACAGTTTCCTTTTTATTGTTTTAAGGCAGAAACAGGCTTCCATGCAATTATCTTCTCACTTGTTCACTTTAATATTCACAGCTCAGAGAGTATTGATTGATTTTCGCACCAGTGTCACGTGGCGTGTCGAAGCGCAAGGCCGGAGATGCACAGACGTCGCTTTCGGTCCTTGCCGAAGATGTCATAAGGATAAGCAAGTGTTTTTATTGGAAGGCTCAGGAAGATTTTTAAAATCAAACAGTCCAGATGATGGACAACACTGTTCTTTTAAACCACCCATCAGCCTCGACTCGTTTTTGATGGCTGTGATCTACATCTTTTACAGTCTAGCAATGCACAAAATATAACAGCTGAGGCTTTAAGGAAGCCTCTCGTGAGGTGTTGGAAGTTTGGGAGAAACATTTATGATACCTATGTGCGTGTGTCCATTTAAGCTTTAGTCAAACCCTTTGCCTTAAAAGTCAGAGATTTGTCTATGAAACCACTTTTATAAGCATTAGTTTAAGCTCTGTACAGACAGAAAGACTTATACGAATGTGTGTTCGGGTTATGAAAGTGTTTGAGGAGTTTGAAAAGAAAGATTGCTGTACCTCATCCACCAAAACCTTTTTAATTGCAGACTAGTGAGTATTGAACAGGTTCACACCACATTTCAACCTAGCTATGTTGAGACGTATAAATTGCATTTTGTACATACAAAGTAAGACTATATATAGGCTCATCACATGCCCAAACACACCCAATAATTGGCATTTTTTGCAGATGTGTAAATTTGACATTTTTCCCAATTTTATTTATTTTGTTGTCCCTAACAAAAGCAGAAATGTGGTTTCAGAAAGATGTTTATGAATATGTGGGATGTTTTGTTTGTTGCACCTAATAATCTGCTGCCTGAAGGTCAAGATTTATTTAAATAAATGCTAAGAAAATGAAAGGCCACTGCACATGCTGTTACAGTACAAATGTACATAATAGGGCTGTTTGTGGTGTACACAAATGATTTAATTCTTTACAATAATGAGTGATCTTTTTATTGGCACAAAAGGATAAGAAAATAAAGACTATTGAACACAGATTTGAGTTGGTCTTTTGGGGAGTACTGGATACAAAAATCAAAATAAAGGTCCCAAAAGTGTTTTTTTCCCTCTTTCTTTGTCTCTTTAGTGTAAAGAAACACTACGCACCTATAGACTTAACACGTACAGTAATACTCATGATTATGACGTCACTGTTTTCACAAATTCATGTTTTTGTAGTTTACACAGAGACGATAATGGTATCGTTTTCAAAAACCTGCACTTTGAAACCCTTTTTTAAAATTTTGCATTTTCAGGACTCGCTTAAATGAACGGCATAAAAAGTTTTCAGTTTTTCATTGAAAACAGTGTTGTGTAAATGGCCCCTTAAGTATGAAGAACATTTAACCACTATAAAGAACCTTAAGTGGTTCCATGGGTGTTAAAGGTTCCTCAATGTCAATAAAGAACCTTTATTTTTTTAAGAGTGTATGGATAAAAATTCTCAAGGCAAACTGCAGACAGAAAATGAAATGATTTAGTGTTATAATGTAGTAATACACAAAGATATGAAGGCTACATTTAGGAAATGTAAGCAGCTCTTTCAACCACTGGATGGCGTAGTATCATCTCTTCAGTACACGGGCTGTGTTCTATACTACGCTATATATTCTGAATGCCAACTACACATTTTTAAACAGTAGTTCACCACTTTATTAGACAACCACATTATGCTTAGTTTATTTCAGCAAGGTGCCTGGTTATGACAATACATTGTGTGTATACATGTGTGAGTGTGTGTTACATATACATGTAATTCAAGGAAGAGAAATTAATACTGAGGTTGATACCCCCTTTGTCCCATAGTTTATTATCTATACCTTACACTAGCATTTCACTTTTATCACTTAATTATGTCTTGTGACTAACAGCAATTCGACAGTTATATGGCAACAAAATATTTCCCAGCACATTGCATGATTCACAATGTACTTAACGTCAAAAAGCCAATAACACCCAATTCCCTTTATTATTCTGTGAAGACAAGAGCAACTCAGATGATTCACAGCAGGAAATGATGGTCTTCAGGAAGAGGCCACTTACTATTTATCTTCCTTTCACAATGAGAGTCTTAAAGGAAGAAATCAAGTTACATCAGGTTACATAATAATGTTAAACACCTGCACAACTGTGAATGATACATGACTGATGTGATGTCAATGTAATAAAAACCTGTAATAAAAACCATTACGTCCAGAGAAGGAGAGTGTGACGTCAAGCTCCACCAATTACGTCCAGAGAAGGAGAGCGTTACGTCCAAAGAGGGGAGATAGTCCACCCATTACGTCCAGAGAAGGAGAGCGTGACGTCAAGCTCCACCCATTACGTCCAGAGAAGGAGAGCGTGACGTCAAGCTCCACCCATTACGTCCAGAGAAGGGGAGCGTGACGTCAAGCTCCACCCATTACGTCCATAGAGGGGGATAGTGACGTCAAGCTCCGCCCATTACGTCCAGAGAAGGAGAGCGTGACGTCAAGCCAAGCTCCACACATTACGTCCATAGAGGGGGATTGTGACGTCAAGCTCCACCCATTACGTCCAGAGAAGGAGAGCGTGACGTCAAGCTCCACCCATTACGTCCATAGAGGGGGATCGTGACGTCAAGCTCCACCCATTACGTCCAGAGAGGGAGAGCGTGACGTCAAGCTCCACCCATTACGTCCATAGAGGGGGATCGTGACGTCAAGCTCCACCCATTACGTCCAGAGAAGGGTCAAGCTCCGCCCAGCGAGAAGGAGAGCGTGACGTCAAGCTCCACCCATTACGTCCATAGAGGGGGATCGTGACGTCAAGCTCCACCCATTACGTCCAGAGAAGGGGAGCGTGACGTCAAGCTCCACCCATTACGTCCATAGAGGGGGATCGTGACGTCAAGCTCCACCCATTACGTCCATAGAGGGGATCGTGACGTCAAGCTCCACCCATTACGTCCATAGAGGGGATCGTGACGTCAAGCTCCACCCATTACGTCCAGAGAAGGAGAGCGTGACGTCAAGCTCCACCCATTACGTCCATAGAGGGGGATCGTGACGTCAAGCTCCACCCATTACGTCCAGAGAAGGGGAGCGTGACGTCAAGCTCCACCCATTACGTCCATAGAGGGGGATCGTGACGTCAAGCTCCACCCATTACGTCCAGAGAAGGGGAGCGTGACGTCAAGCTCCACCCATTACGTCCATAGAGGGGGATCGTGACGTCAAGCTCCACCCATTACGTCCAGAGAGGGAGAGCGTGACGTCAAGCTCCACCCATTACGTCCAAAGAGGGGGATAGTGACGTCAAGCTCCACCCATTACGTCCAGAGAAGAAGAGCGTGACGTCAAGCTCCACCCATTACGTCCAGAGAAGGGGAGCGTGACGTCAAGCTCCACCCATTACGTCCAAAGAGGGAGAGCGTGACGTCAAGCTCCACCCATTACGTCCAGAGAAGGAGGAGCGTGACGTCAAGCTCCACCCATTACGTCCATAGAAGGGGGAGCGTGACGTCAAGCTCCACCCATTACGTCCATAGAGGGGGATCGTGACGTCAAGCTCCACCCATTACGTCCAGAGAAGGAGAGCGTGACGTCAAGCTCCACCCATTACGTCCAGAGAAGGAGAGCGTGACGTCAAGCTCCACCCATTACGTCCAGAGAAGGAGAGCGTGACGTCAAGCTCCACCCATTACGTCCATAGAGGGGGATCGTGACGTCAAGCTCCACCCATTACGTCCATAGAGGGGGATCGTGACGTCAAGCTCCACCCATTACGTCCAGAGAGGGAGAGCGTAATGTCAAGCTCCACTAATAACGCAACTTCGGATGTTTGATTACAACATTTTACAGAGGCCTCGCTTTCAAAAGCCGCTCACCTCAAATAGGAGAAAAGATTAAACTTGGGCTGAAAATTCACAGACTTTGTTAAGAGAATCACAAATATGCAACTGGTCTGATCCCGCTCTGTTTGATATCCATATCTCTGGGAAAGCCTTATCACTACTACCTGTGGTTGTAGCTGCTGACCAGCGGTGTTAGTTTAGCTAACCACATTCACCTGCTTCACTCAGCCTATATGGAGTTTACATTTGATATGCAATATCAGAGGAAAGGCTTGAAACTTTCAAATCACACCATAAACCTAAAAGATTTGTTATGGGATGCAAAAGATCATCTCTGTCAGTGGTTTGGCAACCCCTTTCAAAGTCAGAGATGCAAGTGAAATGTGCAGTAAACTAGCATTTTCATTTGCAGTGTCAGAAATGCTTGCCTAAACGTCACTAGGGTGTTCTGGGTGGTTGCCAAGAGGTTGCTTGGAAGTTGAGAAATAAAGTTAAGACAGTCAGCAGGGTTGAAGTGTGAAAACATGTTAAGGTAAGCAAAGGTGTAGGTTGGGCACATTTCGGAGAGGAAACCCTGCCTTACGTCCATTTCCTTCAAGCTTCTTTTAACACTAACATACTTTCTTTTTTATCTTCTATTTCCTGGAATGTCAGTTTTTCTGTGTACGTGCACATCAGCAGGAATTTATTTACATTGTTCTATGACACTGCTTTGATGTGGAGAAGGGTCACTGTAAAAAGTGATTTCATAAGTCCAAATAGGCCTACTTTCATGAAGCACATTTAGGCCTACCTGACAAAATATATTTTACACTGTATCAGTGACCATTTTATTTATTCACACTGTCTTTTAGTGCGTAGATCAGGCCACAATGTGTATTTTAAACAAACAGAGAGACAGAGACAGATATAGATAGTTATATTTTGTTTGTCAATTGATTGTATTATTTTTGTGAAGCGACCTTGGATTCTTGAAAGGCGCTATAAAAAATAAATATATTATTATTGTTATTATTAGGCCTATATAGAAAGAAAGAAAGAAAGAAAGAAAGAAAGAAAGAAAGAAGCTTTGGCACTTACATGGTTGGCTATTCTTGGCTCTTTCCAAGGAATATTGGTGACGTAATAACGGACTCTCCGGTTCGTGAAATTGCAGCGGGAGCGTGGTTGATGCGGCACGTGGGCGCGCCGCGCACCTGTTCCCGCCTCTGACTGGAACAATAATAAAAAGAAAGAGAGGAGCAGTCAGTCAGTCAGTCAAACATCAGAGCAAGAGCTGCAGACAACACATCTACTACAGTAGCCTATAACCTGATCAGTATGGAGGAGCAAAGATATCCCGTCAATATTCAGCTTGTTGGAGTAATGCAAAAAGAAGCAGCGAAAGTAAGAGACATGATATTTTTTACATTTTGCATGCATTATTAAATAGACACATTACCATTGTTTTGAATGAAATTCTTGATGATGTTTGAGAATGTTACAATTTTAAACTACATATTATTCAAATTGATCAGTATAGTATAATTAATTTATTTAATAATATAAATAAATACTATAATAATAATGATATGGAATTACAAACAGCTCCATGAGACATTTAAAAGTAGTTCACACTATAAAACATTTTTTTTTTTTTTTTTTTTTTTGGTCACAGTTAACCTAAAAATGTGCTTCATGTGGTAGTTAACTTTATTCTTCAAATAATAAAACATAACATGATTTATTAAAACTAGAATATGTAATTTTTAAAGGTCACATCAGATAGAAACAGGTATAGACTATCGTTATGTGTGGTAGGCAATTAACATCATTCAGTACTTACTGTAAATACACAATAACATGAAGATTGTAAAGTATAGCGAGAGCTTTGATGTAATTTAAAAGAAGCATTGATAATATTCTTCCTATTCTTCCCAGTTGTACATGACCACTGTTCTCTGGTCAGATCAAAATGAGATCACCATTTACAGATCGCTTGAAGACTTCAAGACGCTGCATGTGAGTCTCCTTCATTTCATTTGAAAACAATGGCCCGTTTCTTTAATGCTGCATATATGTGTACTTCAGTTGAGCAGAATAACATCTCCCTGCTTATTTCTGTAGAGACAACTCAAGAAGAAATTCCCTTCTTCAAACCCCTTTAAAAGGTCAGGAAGGATTATTCCCAAATTTAAAGGTAAACACTCTACCAACACCTCTCCTTAAAACAATGCAAATTTAAGCACAATTTTAATTTTAAAAATGCATTTGCAGCTGCAAGAGTGCAGAAAAACATGCAGAAGTGGAGCCCCAGTAAGTCGGTGCTCAGACTGAAGGCTCTGGAAGAATACTGCAGTGAACTGCTGAAGAGCGATCCCCGTATCTGCCAGAGCTCCGATTTCATCCAGTTCCTGCTTCCCAAATCCCAGGACCTCAATTCTGACTTTGCAAAAAACAGGTAAGCTAATAATGCAAAAACAAGCAAAGCAAAAAAGAAATACATATTCAAATTTTCATGTAGATATTTAAAGATTCTGTTTTGTTCTGCAGTATCGTGATCATGCCATCAGAGACTTCTCTGGACAGTAGCAAAGTTTTAACGAACAATGATGTTACTCATCCCTTTGTTACTGAAACATACCGCTGCATAGCTACTTATGAGACCAAGGACACCAAGAATCGCCCCTTCAAGGTAGAAGTGGATGAGACTGTGGATGTGCTTATTAAGGACCAAAAAGGTGAGAATTCATTTAGAAGCATGAAGCCTCTATAAATGCTCTTTGTTGTTTGCTGACCTTGTTGTTTTTGACTTTGTCTTGTCAGGATGGTGGCTGGTGGAGAATGAAGCCAAACGTCTAGCCTGGTTTCCTGCTCCGTATCTACAGAGAGCTGAGATGAGTGATGACGGTCCTGATGTGATGGAGGATGGAAGTAAGGACTGGTTTAGTGTTTTCTAGTGTTTTTCTGGCTACATTAGTCTGGAAATAAAACCGGTTTGGCCACATTGTGAATTTTCACATTCTTTACTTAGCTCTGAATCAACCTTGCTTTGGAAACCACAGTTTATATAACCTAATTATGCTTGTATCACTAAGTCTCACTGAGAATTAATGAACTCTTGTCACTCAAATGACTGGGAATGCAACTTTAAATCCAAACTAAATAATTACCCTTGTATAGGGGTATCCAATCCTGCTCCTGAAGGCCAACATCCTGCAGACCTGCCCCAAAATATTTGCCTGAAAGTTTGTAGCATTTCTGAAAACCTTTATTAGCTTGTTCAGGTGTGTTTTATTAGGATTAGAGTTAAACCAGAATTGGTCTTATTGTTGGGAGATGCAACCATTGGAGAAAGTGTAACTGCTAACTTAAATTGTGTGTACCTTAATAACTTATCACCTTACAGCCTTGACGTCACTGAATTTCGTTCAGAGTTGTGCAAACAGTCAATCACGGTTTGCGGATACCATAGAAATGAATAAAAAGAGCCCTAAACTGAATCATACCTATTGGGCAATTGTCCGTGACTAAAAATACTTCAATCCAAAACGAATGTTTAAGAGCAAACATGTTGGAGATTAGCTGATGGGCTGTCCATTCATTAAATAAGCAGTTTATTCAGTGTAATGAAGCCTGTCCTCCATTGACATCCATTAAAAAAATGGGCTCTAGTCTCCTTCTCTGCATACCGCAACATTACGCTTTTTTCGGCTAAGGTTGCAGGCTTTAAGTTGCTTTGGGTAAACTCTGCAGGACAGTGGCCCACCAGGAGCAGGATTGGAAACCCATGCCGTTGTGTATTAAGAATGGATTCATTTGTAGACCAGGTCATTCTTAAACTAATCTTATTATTTTTTCCCTTCTTCAGGTATTTTTTATGTTGCTGCCAAAAATTACAAAGCCATGAACAGTGATGAAATATCAGTTGAGATTGGGTCTGTGGTGGAGGTGTTACAGAAGTCTGACAATGGCTGGTGGATAGTAAGGTAAATCTCCTTATTGTTTACTCCTGTAACCAGCTTCAATAAACGCCAGTTATGTAACGGGCTGGAATGTTTTATGTGCTCTTTTGTCATGTAGAAGAAGCTTGTTGAAACTTGGCACTTGCTTTACATCCTCATTTTTGCAGACTGGTTTTGGCAGTTTGTGCAGACCATGCTTCTTTCTCGTTTATTTCCAAAGAATTAGATTGAATTACCCAGTACCCATTCCTCAGCGTATGACACTGTTTTATCTCTCTTCCTCAGGTACAATCGAAAAGCGGGCTTTGTACCATCTATGTACCTGCAACCATACAATAACCCACGGATTCGCATGATGCCCGCTCAGAGGGAGATGACCAGCTCCACACTTGACTTGGCACAGCTTCAACATCCTGGAGACAATTCCCTGCAGGCTTCCAGCCGTGAGTTCAGCAGATCCCAGGGTAACCTGCGTCTACCTTCAGGAAGCACCCTGGACCTTAGAGATAAGCAGATGTCACGTTCAATGGGTAGACTGCCGGATGCTCGTTCGACACAGCTGACTCCACCATCAATCCGAGTACAATTTGCCGACAACAGTCAGCAAAGCAGTCTGAGTGAGGACAGTGAAGAGTTCAGCGACGAAAGCAGCTTCTCTGGCACTGATTCACTAAATCGTTCAGACGCAGAAGAGCAATTCCGCCGGAGTCGCACCCCTACACTTGACTCTTCTGGCAGCCTGAGCCCTGAAAGTCTCACAGAAGGCAAGATGATCAGCAGCCGATCAGACCCCAGTCTCAGCAAGATGCCCTCCACCCCCAAGGTGCCACCCAGACCCCAAGCTCAGGAGATACTCAAACGCTGCACCACCGTAACACGCAAAAACCTGCAAAGAACCAGTTAGGTCACCTCAGTGCGATGTCCAGCACTGTACTTGTTTGAGAAGAACAGGTCCAAACAAGAGTTACTGTTCATCACCAGAACACTTGTGTAAAGCTAATGTGATTATTTGATGGACAAATTATGAAGATTCTTGTGCACACAAATACGTTACACCTTATTCTATTTAGAACTAAATTTAGTTCTTATTCTTGGAACAGAATATTATGTATGTTACAAATGATAATCTACTAAAGACACTGCTCTTTGGATCAGACACAGTCTATAAAGTGTATTACAATCTTCTACAGAATATTTATCCAAGATTTAGGTCTTTCCTAGTTTTTCTTTTTTGACGTAAAATCTTTTCCATAGTGGAAAATATAACTTGTACCTTATATGCATTGCATATCTTGACATATATTATACTTGAATACTGTACACTCTTCAGAGAATTGATCTTCTTGCATATTTCCCCCATGTTGATTGCCTGTAAATGTAAAATAAAATAGTTGTACTAAAGACTGGATTTTTGGAGTTTTATTTTTTGCAGGGGTGTCCAGTCCTGCTCTTGGAGGACAATTTTCCTGCATAGTTTAACTTAAAGCCTAATAAAATACACCTGAACTGGTTAACTAAAGTGTTCAGGATTACTTGAACATAACAGGAATGTGTGTTGGAGCAGCATTGAACTGTTTTAATTTACTTTTAATAATTGCAAGTATGTGATTACCAGCGTTGGGGATAAAGCATTACAAGTAACCTGAGTTACGTAATCAGACTTTTTTTCAAGTAATTAATAAAGTGGTGCATTACTTTTAAATTTACAACAACATGGCTACTTTTTCAAAAAAGTTACGCATATTACTTTGTTTTCCTATTTATTGACTGAATTTCTGTTTCCTTCAGTCTGAGGCTTATTTGTTTCACTTTTGGTGTGAAAGGGCCTTTACATTTGCCAAAAATATAACTTTTTTTGTTATTAAAAAACAAAGCAAGCCCATCCCGGGTGAGAAAAAGTAATGTAAGCATTTGCAAAAATGTAGCAAAAAATAATGTAAAATTACTTTATATTAGTGCTGTCAATCGATTAAATAAGGAATTAATTAATTGCACATGTATGATCACAGATTATAAACTAGATGTGCTGTGTTTGACAGAAACCTTGCTAAAACCAGACGATTAATAAAAATTTAAATGAGTCCACCCCCCAAGATTACTGTTATAAACATGAGCCTCATCTGAAAGGCAAAGGGGGAGGTGTTGTTGTAATTTATAATAATATCTTCAGTATTACTCAAAAGTCTAGTTTCAAATACAACTCCTTCAAAGTGATGGTGCTTTATGCAACGTTATGTAGGGTAAGTGATAAATCCTGTTTGACATTTGTGCTGGCTACTGTATACAGGCCACCAGGGCACCATACAGACTTTATCAAATAATTTGCTGATTACTTGCTTTATAAATAATCTAAATAATAATTTAATGTCTAAAAAATAATTTAAACTATTGACTCTCTTTTCCAGCACATTAGACACAGTTGCTCCTTTATGCTAAAGAAGATTAAGGAAAATAGTCCAATGCCTTGGTACAACAAGCACACTTGGGCCCTTAAGAGAGCAGCTAGAAAAAAGGAGCGCAGCTGGAAGAAAACAAAACTAGAGGTTTTTCACATTTCATGGAAAGAAAGCATTTTTGCATACAGAAAGGCCTTAAAACTGCTAGATCTGCTTATTTTTCAATGGCTAAATTAACAAGAAATAAAGTTTCAACTTATGTTTCCAAACAGCACAGCAGTAATTACTTTATGAACTTCTTTACTTGCAAGATTGACAATATTAGAGAGAAAATTATAACCATGCAACCATCTACTACAGTATTGCGTCAGACAGTGCACTGTAGTGTCCCTGAGTGAAAATTCCATTTATTCATTGTTATAGGAGACGAAGAACTGTCTAAACTCATTAAATCATCAAAATCAACAGTATGTGTGCTAAAGGATTCTTAGGCTGCATAAATTAGGTCAGCCGGAACTGGGAACACTTCCTATAACACCCGATGTACTTGTTACATTATAAGAAGAATGGTATCTACGCTAATATCTCTCTGTTTATCCCGAGGTTTACCGTAGTCAGCTGGATCCGGGACATATCCAGATCAGAAGGCGGACCTGCAACTAAACACAAGAACAACACATCCCTGAAATGTCAGCTAGATTGTATCAACTAGACCAGCCTTATCGAAATGACAGCCAGTGGCACAGATCCTCAACAAACCCGTCTCCATAATAGCGTGATGAATCTGGTCTTCAACCAGATGGAACTGGATTAAATATTTTGAATGTTCTGATCACAATCTGACTTCTGACCTGTAATGCTGCCTGAATCATAAACATGCACACTGTTTGTTTGTTTGTTGACCAGAGGAGAACTGGCCTCCAAACTGAGCCTGGATTCTCCCAAGGTTTTTATTCTCCATTTTTGTCACCTGATGGAGTTTGGGTTCCTTGTCGCTGTCGACTCTGCCTTGCTTATTTGGGGACACTTAATATTCAACAATATTACTGATCTGAATGTATTGCGAACTGAACTGAGCTGGATGATGACATCACTGTTTTCTCCAGGGCTGCTGTATAGATAAATTAACTAAATTAATAATAATTTTTTACAATGAAATGAATCAATACTGAATTTACTTAAAGGTCCTGTTTTTCGTGGTTTTTTGAAGCTTTGATTGTGTTTATAGTGTGCAATATAACATGTGTTCATGTTTCGCGTGTAAAAAAAACTGTATTTTTCACATAATTTACTTCTCTGTATACCGCTGTTTCCACTGTCATAAAAACGGGCTGATGACTTCCTTGTTCTATGAAGTCCCTCCTTCAGAAATACGTAACGAGTTCTGATTGTGCCAGCGGTTCCTGTGTTGTGATTCGACAGCAGCTTCTGCTCCATCTTTCAAGAATAATCTTAGTGCGAATCCGGCATTAAACTGATTGAGATTGAGGAAGCTGTCCTCAGCAAAATGTGCTGCACATAGTTTTACATGTGGATTATAATTTTCGGGAACCGAGTTAAACATAAATTGTAACCATTGATCTCTAAGTACAGCGTCCCTGGGAAGGCCAAACAAAGGTGATTGGACTGCGGGATGAAAATAACAGCGTTTCGACGACATGGCGACAAACACACTCTACAAATGCAACTCTTGTGTATTCCTGTGGGCGGAGGTTAGTCAAAAAACTGTTTTAGTGACGTCATTAAAGAAGGAAGTAGAGGGATGTAGTCCAAACTGGCCGTTCGATGTAGGCGACTTCTGTTAAATAAAATATCTCGCTTGGCATTGAACTTTGAGCTTTAAAATTTTACAGATTTTATTTATACTCTAACAACAACATTACACACTAACTAAAGTTTGAAACATGGGATCACGAAGAACGGGACCTTTAAGCTGGACAATGACACCATTTTCTTCTAGAGCTGCTGTACAGCCAAAATTATGTTCCCTCTATCACTGTAAAGCTGCTTTGACACAATCTGCATTGTAAAAAGTGCTATATAAATAAATGTGACAACTTAATACTGGTACTGATGTCTCTATGAAATAGATTTTTTAAAAACATTAATTATAGACAATCAACATTACAGTATAACTGAAAGCTATTATTAGAAATTATTATTATTAAAAAAATATATTTTAATTTAAGTGAACTTAAACAATCTTCACATAAACCCATTATAATAAATGTCATATTTATCTGTGGCCTTGAAGCTTCCGGTTTTGACAGGTAGGAAATATAGAAATTGAATAAACACTTTATCAAACACTTCATAGTCTTGACTAAATGAATTATAAATTAAATATAGATTAATCCATTATTAAAGCAACAATTTTCTCTGTTACCTTTGTACATTAATGACAGACATCACAGCAACTGGTTTATTAGGCTGATTTGAGTTATTGATTTAACGTTATTTAACTCATTTAAGACTGCTTGTATGAGGATACTTGACAAAAGGGGCATTTTGGCATAATTCTGTGTGGTGTTTGTTTGTTCGTTCAAGGGCGAAAGAAAACTCGATACTGGTACTCGTCTTTTGTGTCACACAGACACGACATTCCCAGACAGAGCATTCTTGTTTGTCTTGTGGCGCTTGAATGGTCTAAAAGCATTAGTACGAATAAGTGTGATGATATAACGCAACCCTAGGCAAATTATGATTTGTGAGAAAAAAAAAAAAAAAAATAATTGCATGTTTTAACAAGTTCATTTTGATAGCACTACTTATAAAAAGTAACTAAGTAATGTAATTAGTTACTTTTGAAGGGTGCATCGCAATATTGTAATGCATTGCTTTTAAATGTAACTTTCCCCAACACTGACTATATGGTTTATTTAAACCAAGAGTGTCTAGTCCTTCTCCTGGAGGGCCACAATACTGCAGAGTTTAGCTCCAATTCTAATGAAGCACACTTGAACCAGCTTATCAAGGCCTTCAGGATGACTAGAAACTTCCAGGCAAGTGTGTTGGAGCAAGTTGGAGCTAAACTTTACAGGAGCAGTATTGGACATCCTTGACTTGGGGGCCATTTACATAACACCGTTTTCAACTAAAATGGAAAAGTTATGCATTTTGGCCATTCATTTGCGTTTTGGGGGCCTGAAAACAGAAACTTTTAAAAACATGTTTAAAAACGCAAATTTGTGAAGATGGCAAGGTCATGCGTATTACGTGTTCAGTCAATATGCATGTAGTGTTTCTTTACAAAGTGACATCGCCAACTACTGGCCTAGCATGAATAATACAGCGTTTTTAGTAGTTTTCGCGGATCCATGTGAACGGGGATCATTTTGACAAATTCGTCACAACACTGGAGAAACGTCGTTTGGAATTTCCGGTTCACAGGGACTTTAAACTGAGGAGCTGGCTTCAAATTTTTCCATGAGTATTTAAATAACCAAGACCTTTAAGCATATTTAAAAAAAAAAAAAAAATCTAAATCTGTTTAAATGCCAGTCAGGCCGTCAAAAGCTCGACAGTGTTCTAAATTTGGCACAATGAGGAAAAAGTGACAAGTGAAAGCTCAGTGTCAAATCCAGGTGTTTTTGCGTAACAAGGTGTGACTGCAACAATTGAAAGATCTTGTTTCTTGATTTCTGAAATTTTTTTTAGCCTTGTTTTACAATGAAATGTCATAATAGTGCATTCAGATAAATGACTTGTCTGTGTAAACTCAGAAATGCATGGTTGGGGTTATGACACAATATCATGTAGAATGCAAAGACCAAGATCAACTCGAGAAAGAACAGGTGAAGTTGACATGAGCTGTGCGTCACACATGTTCTCTGTGTTTCCAACACTTGCAGCAATCTGGGATGCCCAACATTCAGTGCTGTTTTAAGCAGTGCACACATGACTCACTGTTTGCATAAGATACTGAACGTTTCAGGAAAACCGAAGTGGGAAAAAGCCACGGTATCATTAAAAGGACTCAATACATAAAATACAAGATGGTTTTTGGAAATGGTTGTTTGAACAGTGCTATAAGTTCAGAGAGATATTAAAAGGATTGTTCTGTGATGAATACAAGTTCTGTGGACTGTGACATTGTCCATTTACACAGAAAATACTTAATATAACAAAGATAAAATAAAATACAATTAGAAGTTTTAATGGGTTTCCAAAAAAGTAGAACTCTCATATTTTGGTTAAAAAATACTTTTTGGTAAAATATTTTGCATTTTATAATGTAAAATTTGCCAAATCATCCCTTTAGGGGTCATAATTTTAACATTTATTCCTATTCTTAAATGTTGCCCATTAACTTTCTTGCTTTTCAAAATAAGGTCTTTTAGTCGACTGCTGTAACTGACTGCAGGTGACAAGAGCTCAACTAATTTAACCAGGAATATTCCTCTAAGCCAAACACAACTTCCAACACATAGAGGGTAATAAAATTTATTCTTTTTTTCCAAGTGATATTAACAATATTTATTTGAAGGATGACAAACAACTACATTAAAAAAACATCTAAGAGAATTGTGTAATTGGTGTAACAGGAAAACCCTGTTTATCAGCAACAATGTATGGATGAATCTGAAAAATTCTGAAAGATCAGAAGTGTCCATCAATTCACTATACAGCACTGAATAAAAAGACTCATGATTGGCAGCTACAGCAGCCAATCACCTTATAGTTGCTGTTTCACAGAGGGCAGAACCTGTAGATTTGGTGGGAAGAGACTTGGTGGAAATTTCCATGGCTCCATCCTCATTTTCACTCTCCTCACTGGACACATGACCTTCATCTGCGACTCGATTCACCCCGTTGTGTTTCTTGCCATTCATATGAGCACTTTTAGATGTGCTGACACTTTCATCTTCATCAGTATGCTCCACTCTGCTTTCTGACTCTTCCAAATCTTCCTCTTCATCTTCCTGTTGCTGCTGAGATGCTTGAGTGTTTGTCATCTCCATTGGTTGCTTGTCTATGATGAAGGTGGACTGAGGACTGGTGTCCATCTCATCATCGTCCAAGTTCACACTAGAAAGGGAAAAAAAAACAAAAAAAACAGCAGACCGAATTTATTCCTGTGATCAAAGCTGAGCACATCAGCATCATTACTCCAGTCTTCAGTGTCACATGATCCTTCAGAAATCATTCTGATATGATGATTTGATGCTCAAGAAACATTTCTGATTATCATTAATGTCGAAAACAGCTGAACCACTTAATATTTTTGTGGAAACTGTGATCAATCATTTTCAGGATTCTTTGATGAATAGAAAGTGTGTGTTTTCAGTTCATTCCTATAGGAGGCTGAGCAACATGCTCACACAGGAGATTGTGGGATTGACAGCAGATTAGAGAAAGCATGGTTAAAAATGCTTTGAGAGGAAATAAATGCAAATATCTGTCACAAGACAGCAGGTGACAGCTGATTGCTGTGAGGTGCAGGTAGTGAAGCCTGTCCTGACAGACCAAAAATATGCATATTATAGAGAAGTGTCTGCTCTGATACCATATTGTTTACATATTTACTATATTTCATTCAGATGTCAAATACAGTTTAAATGCTTTTATTGTCACTAGACTAGCTGTAGTTAAAGTATGTCAAACTGAAACTTTATTTTAACTTTGGCCATTCTTCAATTTCTAAAAGTTCACAGGAAAATTTTGAAGAAGCTTCACACAACTTGAGAAAAACTACCTTACATACTTCCAAGTAAGAAAGCCAACGGAAATAGCAAGGGAAAAATTCAGTAAGATGTTTGACAAGTGAACACATTAAGACGTTTAATGAGTGACTCTTTAATATGAGAAAGGAATGTTTAATATTTGTTGAAAATATGAGAATGGTGTTGATTTAAACCCACTTCCTGGAAAATCAGAATCATGTGTTGACTCATGTCAGACACTCAGTTCTACAGAACTGTAGTCGGATCAGCAAGGAAACATTTTAAGGAAACAAATGTTTTATTATTTTGTATGTGACACACTTTTCTATGGTGATGTCTATTTCGAAAAAAAAAAAAACTTGCTACCTGAATAAAAGTATTTTTTTTTTAAAGAAAAAAAGAAAATCTGTTTGCTTAGAAAAGTAATAGAACAGTTCTATTTAACAAGATTGATCATTTTGGTAATTCATACCCGTGACACCAACATACAAGACTAGTTTTGCACCAAAGGTTAATACTAATATTTAAGGGTTTGTTCAAGTGAAGTGGTCATAAACTGCATTAAAAACTAATTATAAATGTTCTGTGAGGTCCACTTATAATGTTATCCATATTTTTACATAAAAAAAAACAACAACTTAGAAGTAATAAGCTATTTTCTAAGGCACTGATTTTCTTCTGCAGATGTAATAACGTGACAAAATCCAAAATGAGACAAGCGGTTTTTGGACTAATGAGGAAGTTTTGATTTCTGAAACTTACAGGATAAATCATTATTTTTGCGCATACCCAGGGTTGAATAGGTCATACACTATCTTTTACATACCCCCCTGGAGAATCTGCAAAAATGTTAATCGTTTTAACAAAATAAGAAGGATCATAGTTTTTTATATAATTACATTTTTATGATCCTTCTTATTTTGTTAAAACGATTAACATTTTTGCAGATTCTGCAAGGGGGTATGTAAATGTTCAAGCTCAAATGTATGTCAAAAGATCAAAGAAAAATTTGATTTCTCAATTCATGACCCATTTAACCCTGGGTATGTGCAAAAATAATGATTCTTTCCTTAGCAAATACCACTGACTATTTAATGAATACACAACCAGGAAGTTTGGGGAACTTGTTTTTACCTCTCTTTACCACCTGTAATACGCATTTTCTGCCACATGTAATCCAGAAACATTGAGGCCTGCAGGAGACGGCCGATTCGCTGCATGTGTCTCTCTGCAGGAAACAAGATTTTAATACATATTTGAATGAAAATGCCAGAAAGCGCTTTACAGCAGAAACAATATGTCATCAAGTGCGATTTGGATAAAAATAACAACCCACCTGTGTACGGGATGAGGCCCTCCAGATGAGTCCGAGCCCCCTGATACTGCAGCATCTCCTCTGGGCTCAGGTGAGTGAGCAGCACCTGCAGGACGGCCTGAGCGTCCAGACAGCTGCGCGAGTTAGTGTTCCACACCACACAGTAGCGCAGCACCGACTCTGAACACAACGACAAACCACAGCCACACAATCAGGTCAGGCAGCCACGACGAACCTGATGACCTGCACTGGCACACTACAACAACACATGACGTGTACCTTTTTGATCCTGACGGAGTTTCAGGAGGGTCTTTTCTAGCTCCTGTAGCCCATGCTCCTGCTGCCGAATTTCTGTTAAAGATTAAAGAAAAGAAAAAGATCATGATTAATTACGGTCACACTTTAGTTTAGAGTCCAATTCTTAATATTAACTAACTATTAACTTTGACTTTTGCCACAAACTACTAATTACTGCTTATTAATAGTTAGTTAGGTAATTGTTCAGTTTAGGTATTGGGTGAATTAGGCATTAATATGTTTTCTAAATAACAGCCAATATCCTAGTAATATGCATGCTAATAAGCAACTAGTCCATAGTGAGAAGTCGCTGTTTGGATTTAAATAGGCAGATG